>NC_136484.1:176469209-176474209 GCF_053919585.1 Euprymna scolopes | reverse complement strand
TACGTTAGCGTGGATATTTGATGAAGTGTTTACTTAAGGGCGCGGTTCATTAGGAATTTATTAACGTTGGACTTGAAGACATCCAAGTTGTATTCAGGTGAGAAGCAGGCAGACGGAACAGAGTTCCACAGACGTGCAGTTCTAAGAAAGAAGCATAGTTCATGGAATCTACGTTTTGATTTAGGCACAGATAAAGCGTTGGGGAAATGTTTCACGATGGATTCAGCTAGACGGGTGTTTTTCGTGAAGGATTGACGAGGGGGGACCAGATATTGGAGTTCAGACGAGCACCTGCCATGGAAATAACGATAAAACAAGGATAGGCTCGCAACGTCTCTTCTGAGGGAGAGAGGTTGCAGGGTAGAGAAAAGGGCATCCCCTAATAAGCAACAAAGTCTATTTCGTACTCTGTCAAGGCAGGATAGGTTGTTATTTCCAGCTCCTGCCCAGATATGGCAGCAGTATTCCATCCTTGGACGTACTTGGCTTTTATATAGATAGAAAATTGCATCAGTAGTTAGATATTTTCTGGAGCGGTAGAAGGATCCCACCATCTTTCCAGCGACCTTGGCAACAAACTTGATGTGCGTGTTCCATTTCAGATCATGAGAAAAGGACAAACACAGAAGCTTGTTAAAACACGGGGCTTCTCTCAGACGGGAGTCATCCATTCCAGTTTATGCAAGATGGGGATAAATAAATACTAAAGTCCAAAAATGAAAATATGAATGTATGGAATTTCGATAAATTTATGAATTGAAATAAATTCCAAAAGAAAAGGATCGCCCTTTCAACGTAATATATTAATAATGCTAATAGAGAGGAAGATAAAAAAATTAAAATAAAATACTTGGATAATGATAAAATTGAAAAGATAAATTTAAACGTTTAATTAATTACATAACCAGTATTGGATTTAGATACGTTTTAATTAACAAAATTTAAATTAACCATTCAATTACAGTTTCTTTTTA
This sequence comes from Euprymna scolopes, assembly GCF_053919585.1. Taxonomy (NCBI): domain Eukaryota; kingdom Metazoa; phylum Mollusca; class Cephalopoda; order Sepiida; family Sepiolidae; genus Euprymna; species Euprymna scolopes. The sequence goes on along the minus strand of NC_136484.1, from coordinate 176,473,235 downwards.
AGTAATAAAATGCCCAGCAAAATTAGTAAGTAGACCATATCATGTAAACCAAGTTTATACTAAACTATTAGCAAAATATGGATGAAATAATGGAAAATTAAAATTGAAACAAGAGTTTTAAGGTGTACATCAGTACTTGGGATCTAAATACAGTAAATAAATAAATTGGTGAAGAAAGATTATAAAAATAAAAGAGAAAACATTATATTTTTATAATTAATTAGTTTGAAATCATTGACAAACTTAGATAGAAAGAACAAATACGAACATTTGGCGATTACTAAATTGCAAGGATATACAAAAATAAACAGTTAATGAAAAATTAGTCGAAAGGTAGGCCCATCTGCATGATCTATTTAAATAGAAATTATGAGTGTATCCATATCTATTTAACTAGTGTATTTTACGTCTAAAGAGTAAGTATTTTAGAGTATTGTTAAATGATATATTAAATATTATCCAAATCATTATCATGGATAAAAAATACACAATATTATGATCTTATTTTATTCTTTGAAGTCTTGCAAAAATGTTATATGTATGTGTGCCAGCGCGCGTGTTTGTGTTTGTGTGTCTTGGATGTGCTGATGCCACCGAAATAGTCCAAAAGTATTTTTATAATCTAAGGTGTTGATTAGTATGCGTGTGCAAATTCCAAATTAGACTATGGCAATTATGCATACAAATATACGTAATGCTTATTGGTGTGTAAGTAAATGAAGTCGAATTCCTATACACACATATATGTATGTGTGTCTTTACATATAAGATATTCGTTTGCATTCAGAAACACACACTAACGCATATGATTTATATATATATATATATATATATATATATATATATATATATATATATATATATATATATATATGTATAATGTTTTGAGGGCTAATTGTTTTGGAAAAAGTTGGAATCGTAAATATCTACAATCTTTTTAAAAAAAAATCACGTTAATTACGTTATACGTGGAAAAAAAGGAACCATTTGGAGGAAAGCGATTAAAATAAACTAACAGTGCAACATTGTTATTTTGCTTCAAATGTACGTTTTGTGTTCTCTACGAGAACGTCACTGCCATCCTCTGGAAAAGATGTTCATCCCCCCCATCATAAGATTAATATAATTTACATGTTTGAATGTGTCTACAGTGCCAACTATGTGGGTAGAACAACATTAAGATTGGATGGAAGAGTCGAAAATCACGTACCTACCAAAATCAAAAATGGGACATACTAAACAACAGACGTACTTGGGATCTTCAATTTCTGACCATCTCATTAAAAACCTGTCATGTGCAGCGAAATTTAGCACTATATTTTCAATCCTGAGCTGTGCTCACTCCTTATTCCATTTAAACATCTTAGAGACTGTCTACGTTCGGCTGAGAAGACATTCTCTCTGTAAACAGAGGGTATGCCTCTTGGGTGTGAGCGTGATAAATCTCTGGGAACTTGGAGTTATATAAGGTTGCTATATTTTAATCGCTTTTCCCATATTTTCTGTTTTTACATACAGTAACGCAACGTGCCTTTGTTTAGATGTACATATTTTCGATTCCCCTTTTTTTTTTCAAAACACCCTTCGATACAGCTTTGATAAAGTGAGGGCAAAATCTGTCAGCTGCTCCCAATCCTTATTTCTTCTCTTCCCCTCGTTACCCAGTTTACTTTATTTTAAAACGTTTTTAATTATAAAAGTCTGTCTTTTATTATGTCGATACATTTATATATGTATATATATATATATATATATATATATATATATATATATATATATATATATATATACACACACGTATATATATGCACGTATATATATAAACGTATATGTATACATATATATATATACGTATATATACACATATATATACACACGTATATATACACGTATATATATATACGTATATATATATACATGTATATATATACATGTATATATATATATATATATATGTCTGTGTGTGCGTGCGTGTGTATGTGGGCATGTTTTCGTGATTTTTTATTATAAAAGTCACCCTTTTATGATATCGATACATTTATATATATATATATATATATATATATACATATATATATACACACACACATATATATATATATATATATATATATATATATATATATATATATATATATTGCTCTTTGTTGATTTTATACTGCTCCTAAGAGTTGTCGCTGAAAATTGTGTACCAATTGTGTAGCCTATTATGAAACACACTCGCACTTATATATATATATATATATATATATATATATATATATATATATATATATATATATATATACATGTATATATGTGGGTGTGGGTGTTTGCATGCGTGTGTATGTGCGCATGCTTTCGTTTTTTATTCGTGAAGACTCTATTTGTCTGCAGGTTAAATGATGTATTCAAGCGGTATGTGAATATATTAGATATTTTAATAGGTAACTCTGTGTGGTTATTTAATTTACAGTTCGTAGCAAACAGCATATAAAATTTCGAATATATTTAGCTTTCCCTTCTGCATAGAAGAGCCGCTTTCATTCATGTTACATTTTATAGGAGACTGCGAACAAAAGGAACCTATTAACTTTTACTTTTGTGCTTTTTATTACGTATGAAATTTCTCCGTGACGAATATTTATGTGTTTGTGTGTGCGTATAAAGTCTAGCAAAATATATTTTGCATGGGCGAAACCATATAGTGACCAATGTACGAAGACAGTGCAATGCAGTAATGATACAGGATGATGCAAATATATGATATTGGATAGATTAATCTATTACGTTATATAGTGTATTATAACAGATAATAAATTAGAGAATAAAGCCAACAAATCTTATCATTTGTGATAAAAAATTAATTTTTTAATGATATTTTCAATTAAATCCTGGAGATGTACAAATACAATGTTTTCATATATTATTTTTTTCTGCATTTTCAGCTATCTCTGTGTTTGTTGGCTTCCAATTCCATCGTATTTGTATCTTCTATAAACACTTGACACATATCGTACCATTTATGATATTTCTAGTCTGTATGAATGCTATAAACAAATTTGAAAAAAATATTATATCCCTGAACACAAAAATGCCTAATCACCACAGTAAAAAATACTGTAAAACGAGACAGATATCTGATAAGTGAAACTTAAGACAAGAAAAGAAAAACGGGAAGAAAAACAGACGATTCGTAATGATAACAAAACCTGCGAATCATGAATACACCATATTTCTACACAAAGAAAATTAAACAGAGGTTAAACCAATAATTATAGACGTAGAAAACTCCATTAGAATTGTCTACATCAATGGTAAGTAGCAAAACATCGCAAATGTAGATTCGGTGGATAACGAGACAAAACGATAACCATCTAATAAGTACATGCAGCAACCTAACTAAAATAATATAGCAGACTCGAACTAGTGAGGAAAACAGTACATTTTAAACTATGCAAAGCAATGCATCTTAACACAGACAAATGGGGAAAATGATAAACTGGCACCATTAATTAAAAAAGGGAAATCAGAGCATCCCATGTACAAACAGGTGCACATATCAAAATAAGGAGAATGGATGTCATAACAGAAACAAAAGGTACAAATCCTGCTAGATAGGAAATTAACCGTCCTAACGGGAACATGGTGCACAGTAAGGAGACAGAGAGTTGACATAGATACCGAATAAAATAAAGTCAATATAATAGCAATAATGGAAAGTGTATTAGGAACAATCCGGAACATAGCCGATAAATTTACGAGATTGTTGAAGTAGTTAATTGCTGTAAAGATACAATACATAACAATAATGAATTCGGTCGAAATTTGAGGAAAATCTGAGAATGTGAAATACAACGAACACAAACTAAAGCCATTAAGCAGCAACATTTATACTGCAATAGAAATATCACCAAATATAATGGGAGCAAAGGAAGGAAAACCGAAACTGCAAACTTTTTCACATTGTATGGAAGTCAGGCGCGAACGAGCACCACATAATTTTATTATACCATATTTCTTCAAACTGAAACATAATTATCAAAG
>NC_136484.1:176376709-176464209 GCF_053919585.1 Euprymna scolopes | reverse complement strand
GTCAACGTGATTTGGCCATATGCGTGATTACGCATATATATATATATATATATATATATATATATATATATATATATATATATGCATATATACATATATATATATATATACTTATATATATACTTATATATACATATATATACATATATATATATACACTTATATATATACATATATATACATATATATACATATATATACGTATATATACATAGATATATACTTATATATACTTATATAAACACACATATATACACATATATATATACATATATATACTTATATATACATATATATACTTATATATATACATATATAGATATATACTTGCATATATACTTATATGCGTATACATGTATACATATATAAGTATATATGTATACATATATATAAGTATATGTGTATGCATATATATGTATATATGTATACATATATACTTATACATATATACATATATACTTATATATACATATATATGTATACATATATATATATATATATATATATATATATATATATATATACACGTATATGTGTAATCACGCATATAGCAAAACCATGTTTACGCATGTAGGTGTATCAAAATTGTTGTTGGAATTTTTTACACCCATAACACGAAACTGCGAATATAATATAAAGAAAAAACTCGTAATCTCTCCTTTAAAAGTGTGTTGTTTATTTTCTTTATGTATTATACTTCCAAAATAAAATATTAATGTTGTATAAAAAGTAATAGAAATATATATTTTTTTTTATTTAAAAAAAACAGTAGTGGAATTAATTAAATTTTAGTTCAGTGTTTTTCAATTTTTCAATTTTAAAATCTATCAGAATTGTTCTATTGATTTTATTTTTACGATTTTTTCAGGGTCAATGTGAAATGTTATGCTCTTTCAAATAAACCGAATATAATATTGTAGACACACGTTTTTTTCAATTCACGCTCCCCCGTTTGTAAATGACTATTAAAAGGAAATAATTAATTTATCAACAAAAGTTTTATGTATCCTAAATTGAAGATAAATGATCGATAAATAATATATCCAAATTTAAAACAAAAAAAAGAAGTGTTTTTAGAAATTTACCTGTAAAGCCCGAAGTTGTACACTTTTTTTTTACACAGTGTTTGTTTTTTTTTTGTTTGTTTTTAAATGAAAGTTTGGTCCTTGCTCCTTTAATTGAAACAAAATTAGGGTTTGAATTACATTTTTCCGGTAGTTATAAGCTTGGAACGACAGGGGGTCGAATTTTTTCACGCGTTCCCATTTTGAAATGTCTAGTAAAACGTAAATAATTAATTTACTCACCAAAGTTTTATATATCACAAATTGAAGATAAAAGATCAGTAAATAATATATTTAAATTTAAAACAAAAATCAAATGTTTTTGAGAAATTTACCTGATTAGTCCGAAGTTTAAAATCTTTTTTTTAATCACGTTTTTTTTTCATTAAACTTTCGTCCTTGCTCCTTTAATTGAAAAAAAATAGGGTTTTAATTACATGTTTCCAGGTGTTACAAGCTTGGAAAGACAGCGGGTCGAATTATTCAATATTTGTCACGGAGTTTCTGACAGACCTAACGCATCTGTTCTAGTAAAATCATTGAACTTATACATCATGGAGTCTGGTCATTTCTAAATAATATTTGGTAATATGTGTGTTCTCCGCTTCATTCTAATCTTGTTTCCAGTCGTCTTCGATTCTTTCTTCCACTGGAATTCAGTCGTGTTTAATCGGAATAACTGTGGTAGGTGATTGGGTAACCCCTGATTAACAAGAACATGTGTAGCTACACTTACAAGCATTATTAATTATCTGTCCATACAGAATAAATTATTTAACCTAATTGGCAACATGTTTAGTAAGGCAGACATTTAATAACCTGCAATAGCTGCATTCACTTGCTTTCTTGAATTCACAATAGTCCTAATTTTTTTTCAGGGATAATCAGTGTCTACGATGAAACTGTTTTGTGGATTTAAAAACAAAACAGTACATTAAATCATGGCTCCAAAATAGTGTTGAACAAACACTACCTCCCTTGATCACAAAAACCAATATGTTCAGACTATTTAATCTAAGTTTTTTTAACATGACGGTAACCACTTATTAAATCCCAGAAGCCACTCGGGGATAAGGGTTATTGTGTGTACAGTAATCAATGGGATAGTATCGTAGTAATAGTATTGGAGATTTGATAAAGTGTCTTACTTAAGGGGGCGGTTCATCAGGAATTTGTTTGTGTTGGACTTGAAGAAATCCAAGTTGAAGTCGGGAGGGAAAAACAGGCAAGCGGAAGAGAGTTCCAGATTAATTTTGCTAGCCTATTCATGTTATTAACAATAATGTCTACGTGGCCTGTGACACCCGCCCTCGTCTCCAAATTCCAAATGGGTGTATTTTTTTTTAATTTACCAGTCTACTGTATTTGTGCAATTAGGATTAATCAATTATATACTTATCACCCCTAGTATTACTGCTACTTTATTTGTATATTTACATTATTATTTACTTATGAAAAATACATAAAATTAAAAATAATTATAAATACACATATATTATCATTTATAAGTACTAATGTAGTTTTTGATATTATTAATAGATTTCGATTAGTTTTATACGATTAAACGAACAAATGCTTTATTTAACTGTTTTCATGTTTTAGTCTTATCACCACCTTGTTTAATCATCCATATTATGTTAGAAACTGGGGATTTAAAATATTTTTTATTTCTAATATAACGCGAGCTATTCTCAGAAACTCATACATAATGATTTCGTAATTTTATAAACAAAAATTCCATCCTCAATTTTTATATTAATATCCAAAAATGAAGATTGTATTCCTCTATATTCACAATTTAGTTATAACTCCTTTGTATATATAAGGCGTTTATTATTTTCAAATTCTTTGTTATCTCTTATACGTATAAAGTCGTCAATAAATCTCCTACAACCATGATTACAATGTACTGGATTTATCGTTGTTTTATTAATGGTAACTATGTTTACCTTTACCGCCTGTGCAAGCTAGATCTACATAATTATTTAATTATTTTATAAATTTCTCCTGTGAAATTCTAGTATACAATGTACAAATATCATATTTTCTATACATTGTACGTTTATTTTAGAATTTATGCTATGTTTTTCTTTAACTGAATGTGAATTATTTTCCACCCAGTAAAGATTAATATTACTATAGAATTTACTTTTCTTGTGACAAATATCAGTTTAATTTATACTCAATTTTAACACTTTAAATATAGCTTTACTTATAAGTTCGGTAGTGCATGACTTTGGAGACTACAATAAACCCAGCGCATACTAGGGTTTTGTTCATTTAGGTTAGTGCAAAACAAATGTCGTTTTTTGGCGATAAACTATATATATAAACGACATTATTTTTCAACAAACCTAATCAATCTATCTTTCTGTCTCTCTCTGTCTCTCTCTCTGTCTCTCTCTCTCTCTCTCTCTCTATATATATATATATATATATATATATATATGTGTGTGTGTGTATGTATGTATGTATGCCTGATTATATACATAAAAAATAGATATTATATCTACTTAAGTTATTGAAAATATATATGTCAATTTTTCATTTTTATGAATTTATCATTGCGTTTATCTAATTTTTTCAATTAAAATGATGCAAGAATTAATTTACTTTGCGCATATAATTCGCTTTTACAGAAGTTTCAGAAGCGAATAATATGCGCAAAATATTTTCATAGCCGCCATTTAAAAATTGAGATTTTACAGATTTGTTTTAATTTTTATCCCTAGTAATAAACACATTCTAAATATTTCGTTTGTTCGATCAAACTGTATTGTGTTATTCTCAGTATGTTAAACGTCATTGGAATTTTAGCTTATTAGGTGTATGTACTTTACTTAAACTTCAAGATATATCGATTATAAGATTGAACAAAATTGTTATTCGGACGATGGTCACCTCCACCAACAACCAGAAATAATGTGTCAAATGTTTAAAGGGTTTATTACGGTGATTTTTTATCTATTAGGATAATAAGCATTTGTTATTATTAGACTTGAAAAGAATTATACGCTAATGGATTAAAAATCAAACTCGTGAAATATATTTTTACAGTTCACTTTTTTTATAGACGTTTAGTTTGGAGTTTGCTTAAGTAAAAGAGAAGGTAAACATCTTGATGCGTTTTTTTTTACACAGTCATCACCACTTATCAAGACCCGGAAGCCACTCAAGGATAAGGGTTATTATATTAAGTACATTACGTTCGTGTGGAGATTTGATGAAGTGTGTACTTAAGTGGGCGGTTCATTAGGAATTTGTTAACGTTGGGCTTGAAGATATTCAAGTTGTAGTCCGGTGGGAAGCGGGCAGACAGAACAGAGTTCCACAGGCGTGCAGTTCTAAGAAAGAAGCTTTGTTCATGGAATCCGCGTTTTGATGTAGGCACATATATAGAGTGGGGGACATTTTTCACAGTGGATTCAGCTAGACGATTGTAGATAGACGAATTTTTCCTGTAAATATTTTCGTTGAAAAGAGAGGGCATTGGAAATCGTTCAGACAACTACCATAAATATAAATATAACTATATAGTATCAAGTGTTTAGCAACATTTCTATTATATTATACATGGTGCGACAGAAATATCTCCCACATTTTTCCATGCGATCTTCCCAGTCGGTCGGGTGCAGTTTCTGAGCAATCATTAATTTTTATAGATGGCAGTGAGTAAAATTTTTCTCACTGCTCAATCAGAAAATCGTAAGGCCAAAGCATATTTGTAAGCTCAATTTATAGGAGACTGAGTAAAAGAAACCTCACAGCTCGAATACCATCTGACGTTCGAGTGCTTCAAGGCCTTCCCGATGGTTTTCTTTTACGTGCCGAACCTGGACTCTGAAATTTGCAAACCATAGCTGGATTAATTGTCTATCTAGAACAGCAACATGCCGCCCCACCGTGTAAATAATTCAGAAAACTCTATGCAACTTGAAAACATGGCAAGTTATTAGTTATATGCAAACATCATCGGCGTTTGTATGAATCAATAACCGACAGATAGTTAAACGGTTAAAATGTGGGAGGTATTTCTGCTACACGCTGTATCAGTTGTATGTCGATATATGATATTATAACCAATAGATGACGAATTCGATCGTTTTCTATCGATATATCTGAAGTTGAATGTTTACTTTGCAATGAACCTGAGTTCCGAATTAAAACTGCGAGCTCGGTATATATTTTAAAGGAATTAAGCTTACCAATAGGAAATATATTTGTTACTGACGTGAAAATCGGAAACTCTTTAATCTGTAATAAAATACGATCGAACTAGTACATTCGTTTCGCTTACATGATTCAGGTTTATAATAAATAGAAAAAAATGTCCGCGTCTTATTTTACCTATTAACATGTTTACCAAATAAGGCAAAGTTGGGAATTTTAAGAGATAATTAACAAAACAACTGTACTACATTTCGCCTGCACTGTCTCATTTTACATGACGTGGAAACAGCTTAACAACCTCCAATAAAAATTTGACACCTACACCTCTCTCCTAGCCTGACGCCGCTGAAAACATACAATCAGCAAACGCTGCTGACATCAACCGGATTCCCGCCCAATTTTATTACTCACTTCTTAAGTCATGAATCATGCCTTCATATTCGTTTTAATAATATTTCGCCTCATTAATTTTATGAAACCATATTCGGATAATAAAAGGCGTGGCCAGCCCTGCTAAGCAGTAGAAAAGCAATCATATGAATGAACAAAAATCTATCACGTCTGAGTAAATTGACCGTATAATATTTACTGCAGTGCACTAATGCCTAAGGTTTGGTCAGACTGCATCGAGGATTTGTTACATTTTCTTATTAAAAATGCCTGCTGTGTATGGAGCTATAAACTTAGTGAACATGTAAGAAATATTAGTATTACGATGACGATTGTATATGAAAAATACAAGTTAATACTCTGATTAGTCGCTCTTGATTAAAATATAAACCTATCGATAGATTTCTAATGGTCATTTCCTACAGAAATGATTGCACGGTTTTTCACTGTGTCATTACTTTGAAATTGACGAATCCAACTCGTGAGTGTGCTGATGATTTTGATGGTTTTGTAAACGTTCAACAGGGTCCGGAGAATCATAATTTGTATAATCATTTTTCGCATAAAAGGACGCAATGACGCATCTCTGCTTCTGACGAAGGTCCATGGCTGGAGTTATTTTATAGCACCACACCTGCAATATATGCAATATTTATAAAAGAGGTATAAAAATGTATGTACTGAATTAATAAGACCACTCATAGTAACAATGCAATTGGAAATCGCATCTAAACCATTCGGGCGGAGTAAAAATAGTAGACATTTTCTTTTTGTAATGCCTCACCTATATATATATATATATATATATATATATATATAAGCACTTAGCCCGGCGTTGCCCGGGTGTTAGGAGGTGTTTGTTGAGCAAAACAAAACAAAAAAACGCGGTAATTTTTTTTAAGGTCGACCCCTATTATGACCCCTTAACATTTATTCTTTTGGGGTCAAATCAAGTTAGTATGTTTGATCCATGCCCAAGGAACCTATATCTAAACTTTCAAGTGTTTAGACCAAAAATTGGCGGAGGAGTTTGGTAGAGTTCTCAAAGGTTAAATCATTGAACTTTGACCCCTAAAGAGCCAAATTTCTAGCCGAAAACGGATTACAAAGATTTTCGCAAATCTCAGTACCCTGCATATCAAATTTCGAGTCTGTAGACTTAAAATTGGCAGAGTTATTGCGGAGGAAAATGTACGCACACAGACACATAGACACACAGATACACAGTCCCGTTCGCTTTTATAGATTACAAAAATATATATGTATACATAAATATATATGGAAATAATTGTGTGTTTACTGTAATCTATTAACGCAAATATTATGCAAGTGTAAATCATGTAGAGTATCTGCATGACTATAATTACACGTAATAGTAAACTGAAGATGATCAGCCCATGAGAAAATCGAAAAAAAACTAATAGGGATTTAATTAAATTAATGTTTAAAAGAATATGCAAATTAGCAATATCTTTTTCTAGTGAATGCAATTCCACAACCCATATATAAGCAAATTGTATTTTCTTTTTAAATAAATAGAAAAGAGGGTTTTTAATATGAATATCAATACACACAAAAGAAAAAAGAATTTATAGGAGAATATATATACATATATTATATATATTATATAAATAGTAACTTATAAAACTATACATGGCAATTAAGCTACACAAAATATTCCGCGTTTAATCCACGCATAGATCTGTCAGGCTATTTTTTTATTACTTTATATATATATGTGTGTGTGTGTATATATATATATATATATATATATATATATATATATATATATATATTTATTATTGCTCTGCAATAGTATTGAGCACACTCTTCAGATTTTTACTAATTAGCAGCTTTACCAACTATATATGTATATATACTAAAGAATGAATGAGCGTGTAGCTAATTTGTTAAAATGTAAATATTTTACATTTTGTGGGAAAAGTATTTCAAATTCTACTCTGTGCCCTGTCTTCAATTGTTTGGCTTTGGAAATAATAATAATAATAATAATAATAATAATAATATATATATATATATATATATATATATATATATATATATATATATATATATATATATATATATATATATATACACACAAAGTATTACTTAGTTTATTGTTTTAGAGATACATGCATGGGCTTACTTGTCTTCGCTGAGGCACTCCCCTGAACGCCAGAATAGAGTTATCTGCCTTACATTGTCGTACACCACATGTTCTTATGTCTACAGAACCATATCGTTCATATAATTAAGTTGAATACTACATCTTAGTTTAGTAGGCCCTGTTTGTATTGCCGAAAGACCGATAAACTAGTAACCTTTACTTCTTTAGTATACCATTTAATCCGCATATTCCATGAATGATATTTCTTCCAAAGCTCTAACTAGTTTTGACTTTGATATACTAATTTTAGTTTCGGCCATCAAGTGTGATTTTACCCTGTGTTAAGCAAGTGTCATAACAAATTATATTTACGCTTACAGTTCCAGTTATTCTGGCATGTTTTATTTGAAATGCACCGGATTAGGGTACACTGTAATACTGGTTTCGAATCTAGTAAAAAGTACAACCACGCTGGGTATCTCTAGATAATTGTGGAGTTTTGTTATTTATATACGTTTTACTTTAATTATCCTGTGTAAGGATACAGGAATGGAAACTGTTTAAGACCTGCAAACAGTCATGCGAGATCGAGAGTATTTGAGAAGGCCTGCATATTCGGGGGTTAAGCATCCTGAAAGGCGACGGAGAAAAGATGAGAGAGATTAATTTAATTTTTTAAAAGTAAATATTTTCTCACAAAAATTTAAATGAATAAAAATAATGTGAAAAGAGGTATAAGGAGCCTTGATGTAGACAGTCTTAGTCCCTATATTTCATTCATTTGTTTGTAAGTTTATTAATTTGTTCGGTTTTGTTATCGACTTAACTAATTGTAGGTGTTCTGAAGATATTGTCTAGTAATTGAATATAAAACTTTCATTTGGATCAAAACAAAGTGTAACATTGTTGGAAACATATTATCATACAATAGGACATATACCCTATTTTATTAAACATTGAAAGCAGAAGTGTGTAAATATATTCTCATGCCGACACCATATGGTTTAAGGACTTACAATGTATATTAATTAATCTCATTTAACTTACACCTTAATGTTTCTGAGATCATTGTATGCAAGCCGCAAAATCAATTTATATGATATGTAAAAACTAACCATATAAAAGGAATATATTATTAGGGACTTAAGCAAGAAATGATACGTCCTTACACCTCGGGCAGCTCTTGATTTCACTTGACTAACTTTATATGAGAAAAAGTTCGGCACAATATCAGATTTTTATGTCGGGTATATCGTCATGTGAAAATTCTCTCTGTATAGTACATGAGGAAATATTCCATCGCTCAAGAAGGATTTTCTCTTTAAATTGAAAACAAGAAAAAAGGTAGAATTTGAAATACTTTTCCCACCAAATATGAAATATTTACATTTTAACATTTAAAAAATTAGGCACAAGGCTAGGTGTGTCAGAAATTTCGTGAAAAATAGGGAATAATTCCACCCCGTCTTTCCAAGCTCATAACTTCTCGAAACATGTAATTCAAGCCCTAATTTTTTTTTCAATTAACGGTTTCATTAAAAAACAAAAAACAATAAACAAACATCCTGGATTTTCTTTTAAAAAGGTTTTAAACTTCGAACTTTACAGCTAAATTTCTAAAAGCCACTACTTTTTTTGTTTTAAATTTGAATATATTATTTATTGACCTTTTCCCTTCAATTTGTGATATATAACACTTTGGTTAGTAAATTAATTATTTACTTTTTAATAGACATTTCAAAATGGGAGGCGTGAATTATTTGACCCCCCTGTCTTTCTAAGCTTTTAACTACTCGAAAAATGTAATTCAATTTTTCAATTAAAGGAGCAAGGACCAAGGTTTCATTAAAAAAAGACAAAAGAAACAAACAACGTGGTTTAAAAAAAGGTTTTAAACTTCGAACTTTACAGGTAAATTTCTAAAAAAAACACTACTTGTTTTGCTTTAAATTTGAATATATTAGTTATTGACCTATTCTCTTCAATTTGTGATATATAAAACTTTTGTGAGTAAATTAATTATTTACTTTTTAATAGACACTTTAAAATGGGGGCGTGAATTTACAAAAAAGCGTTTGTCTAAAATATGATATTCGGTTTATTGGAAAGAGCATAACATTTTTCATTGACCCTGAAAATATCGTAAAAATAAAATCAATATAAAAATTTGGATAGATTTTTAAATTTTAAAAATTGAAAAATATTTAGTTCGTAAAATACATAACTGTTTTCTAAAAGAAAAAAATATTTCTATTACCTTTAAAACGACTTTAATAGGTTATTTTGGAAATATGATCCATAAAGAAAATAAACAACCAATTTTTAAAGAGAAATTACGAGTTTTTTAATATTTTATTCGAAGTTTCGTGTTGGGGGTGTCAAAAATTCCTACAAAAAATCTGATACACCTAGCAGAAGGCCATTAATTTTGTGGAAAAACAAATGTTCCTGTTAACAATCTTCATAATGAGTAGAAAACGTATACTCTACTCTAAACTAGAAGAAGCAATAGTTATAAATACCACATTAACTCTGGGTACTGTTTTAATTAAAAAATCAGAAATCGTTAAAGAAAATTATAGAAAATTAATAGATATTGGAATATTCAGACATCAGACTTTGATCTAAATTCGTACGCGTTGGTAATAATCTATACTCTTTCAACTATAATATCAACCTCCTATTTCATATAGAGTCATAAACTACACGTCTTTTTTGTGTTGTTGCCGTTTCTATTGTAGTATTCGCTTTTATGAATCGTAATTTATGCATATAATAATGCCCTCGTTTTTACGACCTTCATAACACGTTTTAGGGGCCAGTTATTATGTGCGCAACGGCAGGTATAATCGACCTCTCACACATCCAAGCATGTACGCGTATATTTGATAGACGAATAGCACTTAACATCAATCCTAAACGTCGAGGTTCATTTTTGTTTATTTGGAGGAGGGTGATTTCCTTTTTTTTATCTACCTCTCCTTTTGTTTGTCTAACACTAAATTCTCAGATACTAATCTCATTTAAACGTACGTAAAAGACCACCGTCGTTCGTCCATGAAGCACCATTTAAAGAGGTTTAGATCAGATATATTTTCTTGCTTTACCTATCAACAGGAAAGATATCGCTTTGTTACTTTCAGTTCGGGCGAGCAACGTGCTGTTTTTTATCACTGTGAGTAGAAAAGCTGGCATGACTGGGCTGCGGTAAACGTCAACGAACTTCCTTAACCTGATAAAATCTTATCAACAACCGGACGTTTTCTTTCATTACAGTGAATATTGACAGATTAGTAATAAGAGATAATTTTATTGAAACATTTATCATCCCACAGTTTTATTGAAGTGACAGGAACATGTGATCCACATGATCACATAAGATATATATATATATATATATATATATATATATATATATATATATATATAAACAGCGAAACAGTACTGTATGTGGATGACTATATATATATATATATATATATATATATATATGTGTGTGTGTGCATATATCTTATATATGTATATATATGTATGTATATGTATGTGTATATATCTTATATAGGTATATATATATAAATGTATGTATATGTATGTGTATATATCTTATATGTATATATATATGTGTATATGTATGTGTATATATCTTATATATGTATATATATATGTATGTGTATGTATGTGTATATATCTTGATTGTTGTTATTTTACTGATGAGATTCACTAATTTATATAATAATTAAGTGATTGATTTTGCGCTCCGAAACAGATACTGTCAAGAATTGTATAAATCAACTTATTTAACGGAATAAAATATAAGATGGTCAACATCATGAATTTTGGAACATAAATCGTTGTACTTTATTATATATATATATATATATATATATATATATATATATATATATATATATATATATATATATATATATATATACGCGGAACCAGGCGGTATTATTATTAGTAGTAGCATTAATGTTATTATTGTTTAAGTATTTTTTTAAAACTTATATGCTACTGAAACTCTAACTAGGTGTGTGATGGTATGTCACTACATTTCTTCCAACATTAATCGACCTTCCACAGTATTTGTTATGTATTAACTGAGGCGTTTTATAATTTTCAGTGCACAATTTCTGAGCATTCTTTCACTTTCCTTCGGTTCATGGAGAATTTCTCTCATAATTTCTCTTAATCATTTTACCGTTTATTTAAGGACTATTTTTACTGCTCTGATAAATCCTTTTCTATCTCTTCAGCAGGAGTGGGAACAGTTTATGAGTTGCCTTATCTTTTTCAAGTTCTATTATAATTATTTACACATTAGGAGTAGTCACACAAACCACCTTCAAAGAAGACTCTTTGAGAACAACTTGTGGTGTTCTCTGCAGTCTGAGTTACAATCTCCCAAGATTTGCATTATTATCAACCTAATTATTATTTTGATCTCACTGGCATACTCTGTGTGTTTGCTTCGTTTTTTCCGAGCCCTTCATCGCCACTTTGTGTTCTGCTGAAACGGAAAAATCTACAATCTGGCAGGATTTTCCCTTCTTGTTTACTATTATTATATCCGGTGTTCTTGCTTGGATTTGCTTATCTGTTCGTATATTCATGTCCCATAGGATTTTGTAATATTTATTTTCTGGTGCAGCTGCCGGTTTTTATTTGTACCATTTGTCTGGGTGTTCAAGATGCAATCGTCTGCATAATCGCCAGTCTACTGCCTTATGCACTTGATCGTATCTATTTTATATTCTATTTTTTGTCTTGTTTGCAGCATTCAATTATGTTCTTTATTGCTATGTCTCTTTTTTCCGCAGCCTGCATTTTCTGTTTTCTTGTGTCTTGTTGATCCTTGCTTTGATATGGTTGGTTCTAATCCCGGTATCTTGTGCGGTTGTTATTAGGAATTCAGCTTCCCTATTTAGGATTTTTTTTGTGGCTATTCCCAGTTGTCTCGTCTATTTTAATCCTTATGACTTTTTCGTGTAGCTGTTTCTTTCAATTTTTCTTTCCTAATCATATTGCTCGTCTCGTTTTATTTTTTTTAATTTTATTTGTTTCTTTCGTGTCTCTAGATTTATAAATTATTCTTTCTATGGCCGGCATTATGTATTGTTCTAATTCTATTTTGTGTTATTTTCACATTGTTTTATATAAAGACGTCCCCTTCCCACGACTTTCCTTTATCATATATATTCAGTCTTGGCATCGTCATGAGTTTCCCGACTTTCTATTCGAGATTCCTTAATTCTTATTTTTTTTTATTTACAAGGTAGTCACCACTTATCAAGGTCCGGAAACAACTCGGGGGTAAGAGTTATTGCGCGTACAGTACATTAGTATTTGAGTTTTATACGGTGTCTTACTTAAGGGAGCGGTTCATCAGGAATTTGTTTACATTGGACTTGAAGGCATTCAGATTATCTTGAAGACATCCAGATTGTGGTGGGAAACAGGCAACCGGAACAGAGTTCCACAGTCGTGCACTTCTAAGAAAGAAGCTTTGTTCATGGAATCTACGTTTTAATTTTGGCACACACTGCCAACTTGCTTGAATCATTTAATTAAGTTTATAGTATTAGTTTAATTTAGAGGAGTGTTTTTTCTGAGGTATTCCTTTCCAATTTACTCTTAAATTTTTGTTGATTTGGTGATGTCTGCTTCCAGAACTCCAAAGTATATGTATTTATCATGCTCACCTAGTGCTCTTTCCTCTGTTTGATGAAGTATTACTTTACTTTTACTTGCTTCCAGTTTTCCCTTTCTCATGATCAGTAGTGCGCACTTTTCCAAACCGAATTCCATTTGGATATCCTGGCTAAAGGTGTTGGGGCATGTTTATTTGTGTCTCTAGTTCAGTCTTCGTGTTTGCAATCAGTTTCTGGTCATCCATATACATTAAATGGTTAATTATTTCTTCTATGCTTGTGAACCTGTATTCAGCGTTGTATTTATAGCATGTTGTTCAGAGGCAGTATTACTATGATGAGCAGTAATGGTTACAGGTAATCACTTTCGAACTTTGTATTTTGATTTCAGCTATATTTTGCTCACCAACTGTCGGTTCAAGTTTCCATGTTCTTATTGCATTTTCTAACAAGAATACTTGGTATTTTGTACATTCTTAATCATTTTATTATACATGTTTGTAGGTTCTTTCTTATTCTTACTTATAGCCTGTATATGTAATGAAAGTTATTTTTCTACTTTAAACCTCTTTTAGAATCCTTTATTTTATGTATAATAGGTTATGTATTCCTCTTATTCCTTTTTGCCATGCTTTGTAGTCTCTTGGGTGTAGTCCGCGATTATAAAGGGAACGATTAATTCGTTCCCTCAGTTATGCTGTAAGTATTTTCCACATTGCAGGTAGACATGTTATTGGCCGGTAATTTCTGGGGATATTTCCTTTTTTTTCTGTGTCTTTTTCGCCAATGTAGTTCTACCTTTGTTCCTTCATTCTGGCATGTCTGCTTTATGAAAAAAATTTCCACGTTATTATTATTATTTCTTCTTCTCCTTCTTCTTATTCTTCTTCTTCCTCTTATTATTATTATTATTATTATTATTATTATTATTATTGTTATTATTATTATTGTTGTTGTTATTATTATTATTATTGTTATTATTATCCTTATTATCCTTATTATTATTATCCTTATTATTATTATTATTGCTATTATTATTATTGTCCTTATTATTATTATTATTATTATTATTATTATTATTATTATTATTATTATCCTTATTATTATCCTTATTATGATTATTATTGTTATTGTTATTATTATTATTATTATTATTATTATTATATTATTATTATACTTATTATCCTTATTATTATCCTTATTATTATTGTTATTATTATTGTTATTATTATTATTATTGTTATCCTTATTATTATTATTATTATTATTATTATTATCATTTTTATTATTATTTACTCACCAATATATTTTACACAGACCATCATGAAAGAGTTCCCTCTCCCAACAACATGTGGTATTCGTTGCAGTCAAGGTAACAAGTATCCTCTAAGATATTCAGTATTTCCACCTATCTTGATAAATTTTGCAAGGCCGTTTACCTTTGATTTTTCACTAGTTGGCGTTCATTGTAATTTGTGTGGCAATAAGCCTCTCCAAGGTTCTAGTCCTTTTCGCACTCCTCCTGTCTAAGTACCATTTCTGTTTTCTAGCACATTCTTCCCCCTTGGTATTTTACAACTGTTTGGTGAGGTGTAAGTGATTGTTGAAACCACATTCTTTGTGGTAAGGAGATTTTCACGTACATTTCAGTATTTATTACTCGATGCCATGTTTCTGTGTTTTTTCCGCTACAATTTCTATATAGCCAGTTATAATTTGTAGCTCATTTAATTCAAGAGTTCCCTTAATATTTCAACCGTTATCAGTAATGTTATTTGTTGTACCGTATCAGTCACTCACCTGCTTCAAATTTCGCCCATCCTTTATCAAAGATTGTTGAGATTGTTCCTAGTGCTCCTACTCTTATTAATATTATTTTTGCTTTCTTAATATTTCGTATTCATTTAGGGTCTCTGCCCAGTTCTGTATATATGTTACTTTTCGCCGTCTCCTTCCCACGCTGGGACGACGAAATTAAAGGTCTGACATGAGCTTTCTTTTTTGTTAACAATTTTACTACCTACTCTTCTTGCTTAGAGTGATTTAACTGTTTGTACAACTATATCTCCTAGGATTTTGTGATTTCTATTCTTAGGAACTGATGCCGGTTTTAGCTTGCACCATTTGTCTGGGTGTTGAATTTTAATGTGTGTTTAATAGTTCCACGTGTGCTGCTTTCCACACTTGATTGTTTCTACGCTTACATTAGTTTTGCGCTTATTTGCTATATTCACTTATGTTGTTTATCATTTTGTATTTTTTGCAACATAGTTTGCATTTGTAGTTTTCTTCGTTTCGTCAACTGTCGCCATAAAATGTTGGTTGTTGTCGTGTGATGTCGCGCGGTTCTTATTATGAATTCATTTAATCTGTCAAGGTGGCTTTTCCAAATGTTTTCGTTGGCCCCATCTTTTTTCATACTTATGAATCCTCCCTGACGTTGCCATTTTTATATATAACAGAAAAAAAATACTTCTCAGATCGTTTTTTTTCCATTTTTGATACTTATCGAATGATTTTTTGTACAAAAATATCTAAGCACATTGGCAGTATTAGATTTATTTGAGATTTGCAAAAGATAGGCTCAGCCGTTTCGGAACCTCTGAGAAAGGAACTCCCCCACACACAATGTGACTATCATGATCATGATCATCATCCTCATGATGATGATGATGATCATCATCATCTTCATCATCATTTATCTTCTTCTTATTATTATCATTAATATTATTATTATGATTATTATTATGATTATTATTATTACTTATGCTTACTTCAACTTGTAATTTTGTCCATATGGATTTAATCTGGTATTATTTAATTATTTAATCAGCTAATATTAAAACCAGCTTAAACTTTTATAGGCCACATTTTTCTAGTTTATCACAGATATACATAATGGAGAAAACAATAACAGTCAAAGCTTGGGCTTCATTAAGTTGAATAAATATTTCCTTTCCATTAGATGCCCTTTGATTGAATAAAGCTAAACCGTTTCTGTGTAGCCTACTTGCCATACGAATATATATATATATATATATATATATATATATATATATATATATATATATGTATATATATATATAAATATATATATAAATATATATTTATATATATATATAAATATATATTTATATATATATATATATATATATATATATATATATATATATATATATATATATATATATATATACAGTATCGTCCCATGAGAATCGGCCATAATATAAGGAACGGAAAAAAATACAAATATTCATGTATATTTAAAAAAAAAGTGCATTGATTTTCTTAAATACTAATAATAAACAAATTAGAACCAATGTGTATAAACTAGTACCAAGAAAAAAAATACGATTCAATATTGATAAATATTTCAGATTAAAATTATATCTGTGGATTTATCCTGACCAAAAGTTAAGGAACGAAATAGAACCTGTATTTTTAAGAGACTAAACTTTACATAAAAATAGCTAGTTTTTAATATTGAAACTGCTGATAAGCACAACAAAGAAAAAATGGCGTCACTGACTCGCAAAAGTCTGTCTCTCCAAGAAAACATTAATTTTAGACAATTACAAAGGAAAGAAATCAATATCAACAAATTCTAATACCGTTCGAAGATCAAAAAGTGGTGTTCATCGTGTGATAGCTCGATATAAGACAGAAATACATTAGAAGCATCCCCTAAAACCGGCAGACCCCCAAAAACGTCTCAAAGAGAAGATAGGATTGGTAAGGCAGGCTCTTAGTGACCGATTCAAATCTTCAACATCAATTTCTCGTGATTTTAATGAACAGACTAGACAAAATATATCTGGAAAAACTGTTTCTCGACGGTTAGAAGCTGCCGGATTGCATGCCAGGGTGCCAGTATCTACCCTTGATCTCCAAGAAGGGCAAAAATAGCCGTTTGAAGTTTGCCCATGAGCATGTCGTCTAGACTGATGCACAATGGGCTAAGGTTCACCAACGATGAATCCAAGTTCAATTTGTTTGGATCTGATGGAAAGAAGCATGTTCGGCGTAAAGCAGGTGAACGATTATCCTCCCAATGTGTTAAAAATACACTTAAATTCGGAGGGGGAAGTATAATGGTGTGGGGTATGATATCCTCGGAAGGAGTTAGCCCTCTAGTTCGAATCTATGGTAGGGTTAATACGGAGACCTATAAGTAGCTCTTTCAACAATATGTCATTGAGAGCTTACGCCTTTCATCTAATCAGCCAAACATTTTTATGCAAGATAACGCCCCTTGCCATAAAGCTAAAAAAGTGATAAGTTAACTCGAGGAAGAAGAAATAAGAGTAATGGACTGGCCAGCGCAGATTCCGGATCTGAATCCGATAGAAAATGTTTGGAAAATGATTGCAGAAAGAGCACAGACGAGGAATCCCCAAAATCAAAATCATTTGTGGGATTTATTGAAGGAAGAGTTGGAAAAGTTACATTCCGAAGTTTTGCAAGAAACTAATCCAGTCTTGTGGTCGAAGATGCAGTGAGGTCATAAAGAATATAGGATGTTCACTAAATATTGAATGAATTTATTTTTTAAAACATTTGCATTAAAAAAAACATGAAGTTTCTATTTGGTTCCTTAACTTTTGACCAAGATAAATCCACAGCTATAATTTAAAACTAAAATATTTCTCAATATTGAATCGTAATTTTATTTATTTTTAATACTAGTTTATACACATTGGTTCTATTTGTTTATTCTGAGTATTTCAGAAAAATCCATGCCCTAATTTTTTAAATATACATGAATAATTGTAATGTTTTTTATTTCGTTCCTTATATTATGCCCGATACTACATATATATATATATATATATATATATATATATATATATATATATATATATATATATATATATATATATACTGGACGCAGTGCTATAATTATTATACATTGTTGAGGTATTTTGTTATCGTTCTAACAATTATTCTTAAAGATGATAACGAGTGATAACAGACAGAAACTAAAATGCATTTCAAAAATATGTTCTCCTTCGCGTAATTTTAACGCTGTAAAGACACAGGGTAGACTTTTAAAAAAAGTCTAAATAAACAGTGAGGTAGAATAAAACCCTATCAAATTATCTTTCGGTCGACACATTTAAAAAAAAAATTACTAGCGAAAACTCGGTTCAAAGGAAAAGAGGTGGACTCTTTTAATGCATCTAAAACCACATTCTCTTTTTTCATCATCAACGCATGATCCCCGTCTAGTATAAATTAAACTGATTGGCTCCTGCCTTGGAGAGGCCCCATGTTTTGTCACTTTTGCTTTCTCTCCAGTGAACTTGATTAAATATGGCGAAGATTGAAACCGATATATATATATATATATATATATTTATATATATATATATATATAGTCATCCACACACATTAGTGGTTCGCTGTATCACAGCTACTCATCGTGGTTATACCAGCAACTACCTCAAGCTAGTATTGAAACTAGACCGCCTAGGCTGTAATCAGCGCTTCTTGCCGTTATGTTATTTGGATGCTGCTGAGACTGTTATGCTAAATTGAAATATGTTGACATTACCAATATGCGTAAGCTGTATTTTTTCTTGCACTAGGGGCAGTTTGTTATTTTGCTCCCCAATAGGTTAAACCCAAGATAAGAAGCAATTATAGTCATCCACACACAGTACTGTTTCATTGTATCACAGCTGATAAGTGCGACCACACTAGCAACGACCTGAAACGAAGAATGAAACTAGACAGCTTAGGCAGTAGTCAGCGCTTCTTACCGTTATGTTGTACATTCACCTCCCATATATATATATATATATATATATATATATATATATATATATATATATATATATATATATATATATATATATATATATATATAAACTATCGTATTAGTGTACATATTTATACATGCAAATGTTTAAAAGCTTTGTCATCATACGAAAATCTAATAAACTGACAAATGCACAAGTGATCTTTCTTATCAAGATAAAAAATAAATTTATGAGGGCAGATTTTAATCAAGTGCCACGATCGTAAATAACACATTACCTTTTGAATATTGTGGGTAGAGTTTTTTCCGCTTGGGATTGACTAGATATTGAGGGTACTTCGAGTTCACATGACGGGTGGATTGACACGGTAAGCACGCGGGAGGTCAGCGGTGCCTATCACCGCCGCTGATCGTGAAATAAGGATAAGGAGCCTTTGAATTATGCTCTAGTGATTGAATAACAACGTGGAATGGCGACCTTAGCACGCAACTCCTTTCTTACTAGAGAGATTAATAAGTGATAACAAAATAATAAAAAGAAAGAATAGTCAGAGATAAAAGAAGAGCACACACACACACACACACACACACACACACACACATATATATATATATATAGATATATAGATAGATAGATATATTGATAGATATATTAATATGCATGTATCTTATGGCTAAACTCGTCTTTATTTTTTCCTGCCACTAAAATTTTTATATGAATATAATACCAGATTCCCAAAAGTAATTTGTCACACTGTTCAATTAGAGAACCTAATACAAAATTTCCACAACATATGAAATATTATTACATTTATTCCAAACAAATTCTCAAACCTACGAAACACATCCTTGATGAAAGTGTTTATGTAAACAAAAATCAGAAAAAGTAATTTACTTCCCGTAACTAGTATGATGAAATAAAAATGTTAAATGATGTAAAAGTTGTTTTAGGAGTTCTTGCACAGAAAGTAATGTAACGATTCCCAGTCAAAATGTACATGGCAACAGAGGAAATAATGCATTTTTATGAATATGGCAAATAAACAAACTTTAACCCATATATTTTTCTTTATCTAAATAATTTTGATTCTTTTATATTTAATACAAAATACAACATAAAATATTATTATAGCTCATACTTAATCACAAACGAAAAGATTGACTTTGGATTGATCAATAGAACGAAAAAAAAAAAACGACAATCTGACTGTACAGCATAAGTGTTTTTATTTAAGCAGATGCGTAACCTGCGGGAGGTGGATGGTGTTTCAGAAAACTTCGTAAACTGATACAACTGTTGCAAAATATCTATCTTAATGGAGCAATATATATATATGTATATATATATAAATAAATATATATATATATATATATATATATATATATATATATATGATTAGTTTTTTTTTGGGGGGGGGAGAAATCCAACAGAGTGCGCAATTAAAAGGAAAATCCGAAAATAAGAGCGTATTTATATTTTGTATTTTTTGTACAGAAAGGTGTTAGATAGGAAAAGTCAGATCAGAGATGAGTATTGTCTGAAGAGAGCTTGAAATGGGTATCTTAAACGGTCCTAATTATCGAGCTTGAAACAGACGGTACCGATAACTCCTCCTATCTAACACTTTTCTGTACACAAAATAAAATATGTATGTATATGTATGTATATATGTATATGTATGTGTGTATATATATATATATATATATATATATATATATATATATATATATATATATATATAAGCAAGAACGCAGGCCAAATTTAAACATTTTATTTGGATTTAACCTTTATCTTCTAGATTTCGAATAACATCCATTTCTGACGACAAAGTGAAAATATTCGAGTGTTTATATATTTATATCGGTGAATACGATTTATAAGGCCGCAAACGATTTTACTCTACAAATATTACAACCGTAGAGAATGTAAATCGACAGACTCTAAACAGATCGGTATAACTTTACGATTATTTTACACTGGTATTACTTTTATATACATTTGCTGTAAAACAGACATATACTCACTGCAGTTCGTCGTCTATCGTACACTTACGAATGATTTTATTTTGTGTGCTTACTGCCTAACATAATTTGGGATATTTACTTTTAATTGATTTAACCTCAAAAAGCACTTATTGTTTAACTTAAATTATTTCATATTTCTTTTTATCGAATGAACACATTATATATTCCGTATTAATAAAATAAGTACAACTCTAAGAACAGGTTAATATAACGACGCCAGCAAGAACAAGTTAATATAACGACGCCAAGTCAGATGTTTGGATACCCAGTGTAATTTTTTTTTTTTACATAGTCATCACAACTCATCAAGGCCAATGCGTCTCGAGGATGAGGGTTAAAGCGTGTAAAGTAATCAATTGGACAATATAGTAATTGTCAGTAATGGAAATTCAGTAAATTTGTTAAGTTAAGGGGAACGGCTTATCAAGAAATTGTTTACATTGGACTTGAAGACAACCATGCTGTAGTCAACTGTAAAGTAGGAAAATGGAAGACAGTTCCACGGGGGTGCAGTCCTAAGAAAGAAGCTTTGTTCATAGAATAATATACGTTTAAATTTAGGCACATATAAAAAGTGGGGGGAATTATTGATAGTGTTTTCAGCTACATGCTTAAACTGGAAAAGAAAAAGACAAGATATTCTAGTAAAATATATGATGAATTCATAACTTTATATATTGCAACATTAAGAATTGATTAGATAATATTATAAACTGAATTTTAAAAAAAATTATTTATTCTGCAATATTTTAAGATTTAAATTTGTTATATTTTTACTAGAATATATTTTCCTTTTCTTTACCAACTAGTCCTTTAATTTTCCGTGTTTAAGCTTAACCACATTGCTTTTCATGGTCGCATTTTTCCATTGTAATCCATGATTTTTCCAGGCTTCCAATAATTTGGATTGTTCTTTGCTTAATTTCAGTCTTATTATTATGCCCCTAAAAACACAAAGTTTATTTCCTAGAACTGCGCGCCTGTCGAACTCTGTTCCGTATCCCTGCTTCCCACCTGACTACAACCTCGATGTTTTCAAGTCCAACGTAAAAAAATTCCTAATGAACCGCCCCTTTAAGTAAACACTTCATTAAATCTCCACACTAACGTAATGTACTTGCAATAACCCTTATCCCTGAGTGGCTTCCATGCCTTGATAAGTGGTGATCACCGTGTAAAAATAATATGTAATAGCAATGTACAGAACTCATCTGCTTTCAATTAAATCGCCACAATGATCTGCCTTTCATGTTTATATTCTTTGTTTTACGTGTTACTTCTCATTCCTCGAAATCAGTTCATTACTAGCAGTAGTAGTGGCTAAAGCGACGTGGTTTCTATGGAAAAATGTCGTAAAAAGTGTCGGTCTCTTCCTTATATATTTTTCGAGTTTGAACACGAGAAAATTAATCATAATTTTGCATTACTTAACGCAAATTGAATTATTTCATAATATAGCTGAGAAGCTGATCTATAATAATAGTTTGAAATTTGGTCGAAACATGAGCACATGCAAAATGAAAATCACATTCGTATTATTTTGTTTGAATGTTTTGTAATATTTTTATATTATATTTATTATCTCTTTATCTCTCTCTTTCTCTATCTCTTTCTCTCTCTCTATATATATATGTGTGTGTGTGTATATATAAGTATATATATATATAATTATGTATATATATATAGGTATATATAGGTATATATATATATATATGTAATGTGTATATATATGTGTATATACATGTATATATGTATATATTTATATGCATATATATGAGTGTATATATGCATATATACATGCATATACAAATATGTATGTATATATATATATATATGGAGAGAGAAAAAAGAAAAAGGCACAAAAGTGGTTCATAAGTTCAAACATAGAAAGATGCCTGCGTTAAAAGAGATGAAAAGACAAAGTTATTTTTAACAATTTTTTGTGAATTATTAAATAATGCCTGGATTTGTTTCAATAATAATAATAATAATAATAATAATAATAATAATAATAATAATAATAATAATAATAATAATAATAATAATAATAATAAATAACATTAGTCCTCGCGCGAAATAGCAGGACACCAAATGTTTTAAATAATAATAATACTAATAGAATAAAAATAACAAAGACTTTCGCTCGCGAGGACTACTATTTACCGTAACCAGTTATTAGCCTTCGCGCGAAAGAGCAGGACACAAAATGTGTTAAATAATAATAATAATAATAATAATAATAATAATAATAATAATAATAATAACAACAACAACAACAACAACAAAGACTTCTGCTGGCAAGGACTACTATTGAGCGTAATTAGTTATACATTTCTTTTTCACGATATGTACTGAATATTTGTTAATGAAACCTATATGAAATATGTTCCTTATTAAACGTTAAAGATTTTCTATTGTGAAAGAAGTTTTAAAAATAATAATCCAAAAGTTATTTTAAAGTTTGTGTTTAAAAAAATCAGATTTTCTCTTTATTCAGACCTGTATTACAAAGAGGAGGTTTAAAAAAATGAGTTCTGCGGTGAGAGGAAATACACACTTAAACAGAGCGGGTTGAAAAAATGAGTTGTGGTGTGAGAAATACAAACCGAAATAGGGAGAAGGAGAGGTTTAAAATATAATCTTAAAAAAAATAAGATACAAGTTAGAAAAGCATTTCACCCAAGGCATGAAAAATGTGAAGCAAAATGTTTTTACTATAGGCTTTAGAAATAAAGGTACACTATTCATTTTGAAATTTTTTTATTTGCAATGTTCACTGTTTCTATTTTAATTCAAAGTAAGGTATAAAAAGTATATTTAAATTGAATAAAAAATTACCTTGGATTTATTTTATGTAATGTGCAATTCGTTGTAATTTAAAAACATTATCTTTCATCTAGCAATTAATGATATTGATATAACATTTTCAATGTTTTGTTTTAAGTACAAATGAATGTACGTCACATAAAATAAACTCAATATAATTTTTGTTATTGAATTTAAATTAGATCCGTATATCTTATTTATATATATATATATATGTATATATATATTTCTACAATGTAATATTTGGTAGAGACTTCGCTCTATAATAATAAATACAATGTTTGCATAAATTATGATATATGTAAGCTTACTTTACTATTTTGCAACGCGGGGCGGCCTATTAATGTTTTATATTATTATCCTTTTGGCAGTATTTATGTAATACCCGTCGAAAAGTGATGAAGCCTTATGTACTTATGGTTCATATTGTTTAAATAGTAGGATATACTAGACTATTAATCCATTAGTAAGTAACTTCTCCAAGAATAAAATATTCAAAGTAGCAATAGCTTTTTCTTTTTTATCTGATTGATTTTTTTTGTTTTGTTGAATATTAAATAATGCCAATCAGAATTTCAGAATATGTAAACTATTCCTCAATACATCACCTTTCTTGGTTCTTTAATATGTTGTATTTATTGTCTCTAAAAATTGAAAATAAAGCATAGATATATATATATATATATATATATATGCATCTATTTTTATAATATATTTATATATATATATATATATATATATCTGTAGAAATATATTTTCTTATAATATATATCAATCCTTATTTAAGAAGCTCAAAGTAATTACAGGACAATATATAGAATAAATGACAAAAAATTATATTCCAAAATTGATGATGTTAACCATCTTATGATTTATTCCTTTAACTGAATTAAAGTAATTATAAAATTGTAAACATCATGAATTTTGGAATATAATTTCTTGCCCTTTATTCTCACTCTTTCTCTCTCTCTTTCTCTCTCTCTCTCTCTGCCTCTCTCTTTATATATATATATGCGTGTGTATATATATATATATATTTATATATATATATTTATATATATATGAGTGTGCGTGTGACAGTCTTAGTAAGAAAATGTGTGCATGTAGTCGCCTCTTTTCCAGCACAACTAAACGATACATACAATTATATAAACATAAATTATAAACACTGTCGCATTAATAGTCGCTTTCTTTGTTTTCAAAGAAAAAATAATAATTACGTTTTTTACGGTAAACAAAACAGTTTAGATTTCGTCGGCGTCAGCAAAGTGACGTCGTTCCGCACTTTTAGTTCATCGCCAGTCGAGCATTTTGGCGACCGGCAATGTTTTTCTCCCCGATTAACCAACGAATATATAAGCAAATAAACCTATACATGAAATAAAACGAAATTTCAATGGGAACGTTTACATGAGTCAGTGAATTCTCCCTTGATCATGGTTGACTTCAATCGCATTGTCGCATCACCGTGTGAATGCAACGGAGTAAAATATTCAAATATTTTGTTTTTTCTCTGGTGTTTCCTCTCTCGTGCAATCATATATTATTTGTAATTTACGCTGCACTTATATTGACACTCTCCATACTTACCTATCTGGTCGAAGACTTAGAAACATTTATATAGACGAGAGCGAAAGAAAACTGAGCAACATCTGCCAACATCTTTTATTTGTTTACATGTGACTTTACTTCACTTGGAATAAACTTAAAATAAATATGCTCTTCCAGTGTATAGGTTTTCGGTCAAATATATTTAACGATAAAACACTACTATGGTTTACGTGTCATGAGAAAAGTTGTATAAATTCAAAAATTATGTAAAGTGATCCAGTAAAACAATAATCAGAAGCAAAACTAGCACTCATCGATTTATTGAGTTTTATGGTATGCTTTAATATTGACAAGTTTTGTGCAATATTCTGTAGGAAAAACTGCGTTAACAAAGATGGCGGCGTAGTTCAGATCAATAATTGGCAGTAACCAAGATGGCGGCCAATAATCAAATGCAGTCCGTGGCGTAGTTAACGGCGAACTGATTGAATCCAAAATTCGACAATTTTTATAATAATTTTGAAAGGTTTCCATTGGCTGTTTAGTACAACCGGTGGCTATGAACATGATTGGCTAATCCATTCGAAACATACTTCCATCACTTGTCTGATGGGGAAGGTCTCTTAGCGGATTCGGCTGCAGGGAGACAGGGTAGTAGTACTCGTCAAGGATTCGTCACTTGACACTCAGCCCGACAGGTGAGGGGTCGGGAACCGGTCCAGCACCTGTCGGACTGAGGTACACCGCCTGAGTAATACATAGGAGGTCCACCCTTCAAGGCCTTGCCACCAGGCTTTCCGGTGGATTAAATTTATCGCTTACTGCCTGAGGGGCCCCGACCGGGGTATATGCCAAGGGGGTTACTCAGGCAATTTTTGCAATTTAGGGGAGCCTGCTGGACCCCCACTTTCTGGCCTTGTGCAACATTTTGCTGAGGTGGGCAGCAAATAAATCTCTACCCCCTTTAGGAGTCCCACACATTTTACAAACTGTCTTTTTTGCTTACTTTGCTTAAAATCTGTGATTGATTATTAAGAGAATATCAGACTGATAGTCTTTACGATTTTCCCTCGTCAAATACATCTAACACATCTTTTTGTTTATTATTTACGATCATTTCGAATTTTTCCAAAGTTCGAAATAACAGGTAAGTACGTACCAGAGTTTTTAGCTGAAATGTTCACGTTTTAAAAACCGTTATAGTACATAAGCCGAAATAAATGTAAATTTAAAATGTCTTATTAATTAAAAATTATTTTATTTTTCTTTGAAAACTAATAGATTTATAATTCAAATTTCTTAGAAAACTTGGGAAAATATTAAAAGGATATTTGTTCATTTTATTAGTTAACATGCAAGATGAAGTCATATTTTGAATTAAGTCTTTACTTATTTATATGACGTCATAATTTGTATTTAGACTTGACATATTTATATGAAGTTACATATTGAATTAAGCCTTTACATATTTATATGAAGCCATATTTTGAATTAAGACTTGACACATTTACATGAAGTCTCATTTTGAATTAATTAATACTTGACATATCTATATGAAGTCATATTTTGAATTAAGACTTGACATATTTATATGAAGTCATATTTTGAATTAAGACTTGACATATTTATATGAAGTCATATTTTGAATTAAGACTTGACATATTTATATGTACTCATATTTTGAATTAAGACTTGACATATTTATATGAAGTCATATTTTGAATTAAGACTTGACATATTTATATGAAGTCATATTTTGAATTAAGACTTGACATATTTATATGAAGTCATATTTTGAATTAAAACTTGACATATTTATATGAAGTCACATTTTGAATGAAGACTCGACATATTTATCTATGGGGTTTGGTATATAACTTGTGCACGTATAAAACATACATTACACCGTACTTTAAATGAATGAATATTTTCACACGACTTGTACCCGTTATGAAACCTTTTTTCTATTTTAATTGTAATTTTATTTAAACATTGAATCATGTCCATGACATGGCTAATTTTATAAAGCAAAATACATGCCCTATAATATGTAGAAATACTAAGTAACATTTCAAAGTCAAATTTTAGTTCATATGAAATTGGATTAAAACTTAGAATATTTTTTTCACTATCGCAAGTAAAACTTAGATCCTATTAAAGTGATGTCTTGTATGTGTCATCAAATTACGAAAATTCCCTTTGATTTGTGCTCAGTTTCTATATATCATTTTTGCTGATAAATTGTTTATTAAGTTCATAATGGATGAATTATTCTTAAATATTCGTATTCGCTAGAAATTACTTAATAGACCTGATATCTACTATTATAAAATATTATTAGATTTGAAATTGCTGAAACATTAATGTATTTATGAGTTTTATTTCTTAAAATCTTGGGATGTGTATAAACCAGAATAATCTATCGAGCAGAAAAATTCCACGCAGTCACTGTTGAGATCGTTAGATGCCGAAAAGCTTTATACTCTACAAGTTTTTTTTTCTTCAGACCGCTTTACTTAAGATCGTGTTTCCCTTATTGTTACTAATTTACAGAAGTGGAACTGCAATGTGAACGGGTATCTCACTGCTCAACTCTCCACGGACCTGTGTTAGACATAGTTCAAAATAGTTGGATCTTACATTCTAACTAGAAATACACTTTGTTAGGAGTGAAAATGGTTAAAAAGAGATGTGAATTGCAACCTCTTTATTCGCTCAATTTCAAGCAGGCAATATTAATATATGGAATTTTTATCACTATATTTAAATAATCAGTAGTCTGTAACGTCAATAATTTTTGCATGCGTCTTAAATGTACAGGGTGATTTTAGGGGCGGGGAAACTTAAATTGTCTATTCTGTAAAGTTTAATTGCAGATTTTCTAATTATCCAATTATTTAAGTTCAGCTGGGTTTGGCAATTCATCATGAAGAGATGGTCACCCGAGCAATGTTTGTCCCTTGTACAAACATAGTAGAACCCCGGGATACATTGACTCCGGGATACGGTTTTTAGGTTACATTGGGAAATACGATGTTTTCCCGGACTTTGGTTACAGTATTGGTCCCGCCTTACGATGGTGTTTACAATGTTGTTTTATTATATATTTGTGTATTATATACGGACTGTATTTTTTTACTAATCTTTAATGCTGTATCTCGGGGGTTATTGTTTATTTTGTGATGAACGAAAGTAGTGAAGGAATAAATTAGCGAAAAGAGCATGTAACTGGTCAGTAATTTGTGCAATTAGATAAATTTATTTTGGGTTATTTAATGTCGCATATTTACCGTTACAAACCAGACATAATAGAATAATTGGAAGATAATATTCGAAAGGTTCTTGCTGAAATACAACCCAACTAAGTGTTTAGAGATTGAAAAATTGACCCATACATCATGCCATAAATGCGCGAGCTGCAGGGCCATATACTGGAATCTTGATTTAAATTATAAATATCCACATTTATTCTTAAATACAAACCAAATCTTTGTAAATTAAACTTATTTTGCTGTTATACGTTTTTATTTCAAATCACTCTTTACATTAAACAGAAATTTAAATGAGAGCGTATTTTCACAGGCGAGCATTTGCCAGTTATTAAACATTGAAATATTTTTGTTATTTTATTTTATTTTTACATAGTGTTATATACACACATGATTACATCTCTTTTTAGAATACATAAATTACACAGATACTGTATTCACTCCGACATACGCACACACATATGCCTGCATGTACAGTAGGAATTAATTATAACTTCAAAGACGGAATTGTTTTATCGTCCGTTCGTCTGTCCGCACTTTTCGAAATAACTACGCCTTGGGATTATTTTAAATTTTGCACAAACGTTAAACATGATATGAGTAAAAAGCGAACAGAACAGATTTTTCGGTAAAACTCCGTTTTCTCCTCTAGAGATTAATTTTTGGTTAAAATGGCTAAAATTAAGAATTTTGTGCTTATCAAAAAAGATTGATGCCTTGGAATTTTGTAAACATTTCTGAAAAGTTGTAACTAACTGATTTTAATATGAATTTGTTTGTCTATACTTCGCGATAACTCTTGGGTCTGCCCCAGGGGCTCTTTTAGGCCTAATAAAACACTCTTTTGGCGGACTATTTTACCATATTTGTCCCAAATGTTCTGTGTATGTCAATTTAGCAAATTTGGCATGGTGCTGAACTCAAATATTTCTATGTTCAAGCCTTGTGGAGTTTTCGGTCTAAATGGGGTGGGGGTTGGGTGGCAAATGATAGACAGTCATTTCTCTTTTTGCACGGTGCAGAACTCAAACTTACATATGGTAAGACCTAAAACTGCACCTTTTGTTCATTTTAACCAGGATTTCATGTCCCCTGGGGTCTTTCATAGGTTTCCTGTGATGTGGGGCTAATGCTGAACTTAGTCATTTTTTTAATATCTCGTTCACTGTGCATTTACGGGGGGGGGGCAATACATGATTTACTTAATTAATTGTAGAAATGCTGTATATGTTGAACTTAGTTTGTATATCTAGGAATTTGGAATTATATTGTCAGAGTTTATTAATTAAAGTTTTTCATCATTTTTACACTTATTAGTTTACCTGTTTATCTTTTCTTTTGAATTTTTCAAAAATCAGTTTCGACTTTCTTATATTTTCCCATTAATTAAGTGAACAGGATGTATACTCCCATTCCGCCTGCTCAAACTCTACACATTTCAGGGAGACTAGACTCAAATTTCATACTAATTAGAATATCAGACTTATTTATAGTTTAATAGATTGCATTAACATATACTTGATAATGTTGCCCTAAACTACGTAATGTTTAATAAGTCTTAAAATACCAAATCAGTAATGTGAACGGTATACGTACTTAGCATTTAGCATTCGTTCACTACTTTATTAGATGTTTATCATTAATTATTTTGCTGGTTTTATTTAAACACTTACTAAAAATATTATTACCTTTTATCTATTGCAGTGCGAATTTAAATTTAAAATTAACATGCTGCATATATATCTCTATTTTCATTGCTGGGCTGTAGAATGGCTTATTGAGTAACAACACCGAGTGTAGAACTAGGTGTTCTTGTTTTGAATCCAGTTATTTCCAAAGAAACAATCTCACGAACCGGATCTCGTCTTACTTTTAAAAAAAAGTAAACAATTTATAATATATGAGATCGTTTGAAATTTAAAACTAGACGGTCATCCGTTGATAGTTACACGTGATGTAAAAAAATAAAATATATACAGTATCCTAAACACGGTGGATAAGTACTTGTTTAAAATATATTTTATCTGTCCCCATTGCTATCAAATTCAATTTCCTCCGTCATCCATTGCTTTCATTCTTGCACTATCTTTTCTCCCTACGTTTTCTCCCTTTCTATCTCTACTTTAATAATCACTGACATCATAATGGATAAATCGACGCTTCATGATATCAGCTATCTCCGTTCCTTATTTTATTAGTATACACACCAATAAAATACAAACAAACAAGTTAGATTCAGGAATCTGTACTACTAGGGACGTGCAATAAGTAATGCCCCTGACCCACTTCACATGGGAGTAGAGCAACGAAACTTGGCGCAGTTATTAATCATTCTCTACATAGGAACCATCCAGAGTTATGCATTTCTCTCATCGTTTGATGCAGCTCTGGAGACCGTTTTTGTAGAACACCCCAGGTTGGTCCTCCAACCACAGCGTGACTTCAGAAATCAAGGCTGCATAATCTGGAAAACGCTTTCCTTTCAAAAACAACTTGATGGTTGGGAAGAGGTGAAAGTCAAAGGGTGCAAGGTCAGGAGAATGAGGGAGGATTTCATTACCAGACGCTCGTGCTTCTGATCAGGCGACATGCGAGTTGTGAACCGGAGCGTTGTCCTCCAGGAGGAGGGTATCGTTGCTGATCTTGCCCCACCTCTTGATTTTGATAGTTTTCCTTACTTTCCTCAAAAGTGAACCATAATAGGCTCCTGTAATTGTGGTACCTTTGCCAGGAAATCTGTTATCACTACTCCGTCCTGGCCCCAGAAGACTGTGAGTATGACCTTGCCAGCGGAGGGCTGCACCCTTGCCTTCTTTGGAGGTGATGAGTCCAAGTGCTTCCACTGCATTGACTGGGGTTTTGTCTCGGGATCATAGTGATAGACCCAGGTTTTATCCTGTGTAATCAGTCTTTTGAAAAACTTTTACTCATCTTCTTGGCACATCTCTAAATTCATCCTCGAGCACTCGACGCGTTCTTGTTTCTGGAATCGTGTGAGCAATCTGGCTATCCGCCTGACAGAACCTTATGCTTATACAATTATGAGTGATAGTTTCCAAAAGCCCTGTACTAATCTTGACATCTTGGCCTATTTAGCGAATAGTAATGCGCCGATATTCCAAAATGGCAGCCTCAACTTGACGGAAAGATGTCTCATCAATGGCAGAAGGGGGGCGACCAGGTCTGGGAGCTGTTTCCACAGACTTCCGGCCATTTTTGAATTCAAGATGCCAGCGTTTTAGAAGGTCATATGATGGGGCATTAATGCCATGAGTTTCTTTCATTTTATCAAAAGTCTACTGCTATGTGCGTCCTTTCAAATATAAAAACCGGATCATTGCTCGACATTCAAAAGGCTCTATTTCACACCTGACTCAGTTCAAACACCTGTAAAACAGAAACCACAAGATGTTTAGAACTGTAACTTGGCACATAACCCGTCGAGATATGCACATGCAAAATTTCAGATAGATCAGTCAACTGAAAGTGGGTCAGGGGCATTACTTATTGCACGCCCCTCATAGCATTCGCAGGGATCGTTTATTGTTAGTATCCTCAACAATTTCTTAGGCGAAATAAGTGCAAATGTCCTAGGCAGAATCTTCCCCGCTATAAATGAGAAAATAAGCTCCTCCCACTGAAATCTTCACACAATGTTATAGAATGGTTCCTAAATCTAAAAAAAAAAAAAACAAATTTAAATTAAAGTTTCCAACATCTTACATAAATAACTATACCTCACCTATCCTATTAAACAATGCACACATACTAGTCAAAATCAATTACGACCTCTCTGAATTAGAAATCAGCATAATAGAAGAACACTAATACAATTTGATAAACTTTCTACAAGAAAAGACACCGCAGATTACTTCGATTTCTTGATGAGTACTGATTTGGCCCAACTTTAATCAACTTAAGTGTAGATTTAAGAATAGCGATCTATAAGGAGACCTATATAGAGACGGCGCTCTATAATACACTAGAGCAAGACCCAAGCTATATAGTAAAATCATTATTCAATTAAAATAAATTTTATTAGCTGTGGCCTAAGTATGACAATAGGAAATAAAAAAAATACAGCAAACTTTAAATACGGAACAATAAACCTTAATAAATGATCACACGCTCTTTACACTAAGCCCTATCTATCATTAAACTATGTCCATAAACTCCCCCATCGTCATTAAAGCACTCCCAGACTCAGTCTCGAACGGAATATTCAACCAATCTGTCAACTATGGCATATTCGAAGAAAACTCGAAATTTTACAAAACTGTATTGGCTACCAAAGAGTACAGTGGCAGAATAGTTGACAATAACATAATTGGGAAAACATCCTAGCATCCCAAGCATGATTACCTATGACATGTCATATGTTAATATACATGAAAATCCAATAATACTAAATCCTGATTACTATAAGCAACATAAAAAATCAACAGGTACTCAGAAAAATAACAAATTCTTCCCAAAAGAATTAGAAAAGATAGCATTTTCTCCGATCCACACAACAATAATAGTTTCTCCACGTTAAAAAACGACCCTGGTGTCTAACTCTGTCCCGTGGGGAGGCATAGTAAATAGGTACAATAATAGTGGTAAATAATATCCCTAAACGAGGATACTAATAATTGAATAAATAATGACGCATTTACCCAACAACCGGTAGAAACAGACTTAACTAAATCGCGCATGGTTCAACGATCCTCGGAGCACCTGAACTAATCTAACCCCCCCCATACATAGTATGCCATCGAATATACCTAACCCGAACCAAAAAATACATACATACGCAGTGCAGTCCTGTTTCCCGAGAAAAACTGAAATATCTAACCAATTGCAGTCGTTCTCTAGCGCGACGCCTAATGCAAAAGCTACCCACTATAACATAGTAAGACACTTAAAAGGAAATGCCATTTCTTTCTCCTGAAAATGGAAAATATTTAGAAAGCGTAGATCGTACAACCTAGGTTCAAAATGCTTCCTTCTCGGCAACACAGAGGTCACAGATAAATTAAATATCGTGAACTTAAAAGCAGAATTATATCCGGTTGCAGGCATAAAAGAAAATATAAATATGGAAACACCTTGAACTCTGCTGATAAACACTCTTCAATTCAGGACTAATATCTATAACCTCTTAGATAAACATATATAAACATATATACAAACACACATATGCATACGTATTTACAAACATATGTGCACATATTTTCACACATATATGAATATATGAATATATATATATATATATATATATATATGAATATAAATATATGCTTGTTGGTATTTATCAAAAACTTAAGTGTAATGATTATAGTCTTTTGTATATATTTAGGAAACATTGATTTTATAAAAATATTAAAAAATGATTATACAAGTTTCAACTACATATGGATTAAGATAAATCTTTAGAAGGTTATATCCGACAGCGATGACATATAATCACTTAATAGAATACAGAATGCATGACATATTTGTCATGGTGTAATTCTGTTTTGATAAATTAAAAATTAACATATAATATTTTGTGTCAATATTTAAGAAATTTATAGTTCATAATTTTATCTTCAATTCGTTTTAACTCAAACTTACTTGAAATGTTCATATACACATAAAATAAAAAATGGCTTACAAAATCATGCTAAAATAATTTCATTTAGAGTCTAGAGTATATATATTACCTGGTTTTTGCTTTTGTACAATGAATTGAGAGGTCATTTTACTTTGAACAGTGATATAAAGGAGAGGTTTTTCATATGCAATGCCCCTGTTTTTATTCCGTTCTGATAGATAAGTCGCATGTCAATTTGCACTGGTATGATGACTAATATAATGCACTTATAACCTAAAAGCTATTATCCGAATGTTGCAGATATTGACGGTTTGATATTCTAAATAAACAACTACTTTCAGAGAAATGCTGTGGAAACAGATATCCATCATTGAATTCTGTGAAAAGGTGCATTAAAAATGTGATTATAATGTAAAAAAGTACATTCTAGAGTACAAATATTCTGTTAGTGTAATTATACAAGTCTCATCATAATAAATAATATTAATTTCTCATGAAACTTCAGTTTTTACAGGAAAATAACTGTTCACAATACCAGATTAATTTTTCAACTAATTATCTTAATACGTGTTTCACAATATTAACAAATCTCACATCAAAGTCTTTTTTTTTTTTTTTTTTGCTCTGTTCCATCTGTCTACTACTTAACTTAAAGACGCCGAATTACTTTCTCAGTAGTTTTGCGTACCGTAATTGTATCATTTTACTTTATGCAATAATGACAGTATATTACACATTTTCTACATCTTAAATATAAATTCGGCTATTCAGGGTGAATATAATCGTGTAATCGTGTAATCGTGGAATACACGAATATAAGAATAGATACAAAAATACAGTATACACGTAAAGGCTGAGTATTCAGATAACAATTCTCATTCTGGACTTACGATTCTCAGTTATAAACATATCGAATAATGTAATCAGTTCCTCTGAATGGCGTATTTTCTCATTAGTGGGTTATTTTTTATTCTAATTTAATTTTATTTTATTCATGTATTTCGCTTTTCTGTACTGAAACGGATTAATCCATACACCTCGATTCGTTGCCAAAATTCTCGTATTTGAAAGCTTCTTCATTCACGTAAACCGTGCGTGTATATAATAAAATGTTATTATATTATTTTGTTAGAAAATTGATTGTATAGCCATTTCTAATTTTTCCTAGTCAGTTTACTAAAAACACGAATAAATATGTATAATCCTTATCTTGCTTGGAACTTAAACATTTCACAAACTGTAACTCAATTTTTACATTCGCGTTATATAAAAAAATGCCAAACTTACACAATAATATTGGTTTATTCTAGAAGTATTTTGTCGCAGGTTTTAATCTTCTACAGATTTTCCTTTCGGTGAGTTATTAACACAAATGAATCACAGTTGTTATTTTGTAACAATAGAATCAATATTGTAAGTATGTTATCTACGCTTGTTTAATCTACGCTAATTTTATCTACTTCATTAGAGTAGTTTATAGATTTTTTTTATTTAAAGGTGAACACTCAATTTAGACACTGTAGCATACTGATATAAGGAAATCATTTGTTCAGTATTTAAAGTGGGCTATCAGTTTCATTTGCATATCTAACGTAAAAATCTCTATTGCAAGGGCAGTCTTACATTTTGGGGCAAATAATAAAACTATCACTATCTGTACCCTTGAATCTACATGGTACACTTTCACATGTCGTGACCTATGACATTAGATGCCTCCAACGCAAAATTAATTCAAATGATTTATCTCCCATAGAAAAAAACACTAGCTCGACCCGAAGATAATGAACGTGTGTTAAATTATAGGAAATCATTTCAGAACTAAAATTCCCGAATACTCGTGTTTTATCATTTCAACAAGTTTCTCTGACACTGCGTAATTGCATGAAAAGCCAAGTCTAGTTTTGGAGGAGAGTTAGTGGCTAAGGTTTTCCTTCTTATATAATTTTATCTTTATATAATTTTTTCATTAGTTGAACAGAATAATTTTAATTAAATGTGTTTTTATTTAACCAACCAGAATAAGTAAATTTATTTCATAAATCATTTTGAACTAATACACATATATTAGGAGGTATGTTTAGCTTTGTTTTTGAAACATAATACGACCTGGCTGTTGCTTGCATGTGCTTCGTGTGCCCATTATACTTTTGGAGGTGACATATGATAGCGGACTTCACAGGCTGTTTAATAATTGATCTTATTGTTACGTCAATTATGAGTTAATCAGCTAGTGTGAAGTTTGTCAGGGTAATACCGGGTGCATAAAATCTCATTTCTAAAACAGAATCGTTTCTAAATTGAAATGAAAAGCAAATTGCATAAAGTTTCTACGAAAGGACAACAGGTCAAACGGTATACTAAATAGAAATCGAACGACGACGAAGGACGTTGTTTTTCGCGCTGAGTGTGAAATACGTAAATTCTCTCAAATAAGTTTCTTATTGCGAATGACACAGCGTAATAATGCACCGACATTGACAACTGCTTATTGCAAAAGTTTAGCTCGATATCTTGGTTGGCACTTCACTCATTTTGTTAACTATGAGCACATGCAGTCTATTACTGAATTAGCTGGGCGAAAGATTGTTACCATTACTATTGTGTGCATAGAGTAAGATCTGTTTTAAAGAAAAAAAATCCAATTCAGGGACAAATATGGTTAGATTACGTTTAAGGAATTTAACTTAAACTAAATTCTATAAACAATAATAAGACAGAATTTTAGATAAATAAAAATAAATATGTTTTCAATAATAGATATGCGCGTTAACAATAAAAATACCTAAACACGAGATACAGATATCAACTGATAAAATTATTCGTTACGGGAATATGATGTAATCACAAAAAATTAGTTCAACATATACATAGACGTTGTTGATTGGAGTATGGAATTTTCTAATAGAGGTAACCCTCAGCTAACAAGTTATTTTAGCAGTGCACATATAGTGCAAACAGCTCCTAAAATAATAAATCGGTGTTTTTTTTTTTAACCTATGCAAAACGTTTGAGTGAAACTTAAACACGTTGTTATTGGTATTATAAGTTAATCTCATTAAATCACTCTCTAACAGAGTGATACTTAGAGAATGAGACACGCGTTTATTTTAAAAATGCTTCCAAAATATTACATTATTTTCGATTTCGTAGTTACGCTCTCTAATCGATTAATTTATCGTAGGCCCGCGTCTATATTCCAATCTGTGGTCACACCTGTAGAATACTCGCATCGGAATTATTCTAGCTACAGCGACAAAAATTGCTTCGCATTCTGTAAAAAGGCATATTTTTTTCTAAAACGTTTTATGTATGGAAGATATATTAAAATCTATCTCCTGTTGTCATGCATAAGATAATCCAATATATTTAGATCACCCCCTTTGACAATTATTATGTTTAAGTGATGTTTGGACGATTAATCAGAATCTTGAACAGAATTAGGAATTGTATCGGAATCGCAAATAAATTATAATTGTTCTATCATTTTTTTTTAAATGGTAAAAAGTCGATTCATCTGATTTTCCAATCTCCTCAATATGCCAATCATCATCAATTTAACGATCTTATTAAACGTGTTATTGAATGACCCATCCACCTTCATAAGTTAAGATCCATTTGTAAAACGAAGGCGGTATTTCTCATCAGTTGTGTGGGATGTATTACATTTTATTCACATCAGTTATATATAATGGAACAAATCACATCAGTTATAT
This sequence comes from Euprymna scolopes, assembly GCF_053919585.1. Taxonomy (NCBI): domain Eukaryota; kingdom Metazoa; phylum Mollusca; class Cephalopoda; order Sepiida; family Sepiolidae; genus Euprymna; species Euprymna scolopes. The sequence goes on along the minus strand of NC_136484.1, from coordinate 176,426,101 downwards.
ATAATGGAACAAATTGAACACCTTATAAATAACTTTAAGAGACAATTCTATGATTCAGATATGCTGATCTATATTCAGTTTTGTAATTGTCAAGTGACTACGAAATTTTCACTTAATGAACTCCTATATATATATATCTTAGAAGAAAAATGCAAGGAAAATCTTGGCGATGTTAGCATTTTTTTATCAGGGTGTGTTCTTTTAGATAACGTGTACGATAATTTTTGACTCCGACAATGTTGCGTTGAACGAAAGAGTATATGTTTCCTCCGTTTGTATAGCCTCATTATAAACTCAACATATTTCTAGTCAACAAAACATAATATTACAAAAGGCCGAATGTATAAAATTACATGTAAGAACTTACATTTTGCCGAAGGAAAAACAGAGAGCGAGAGGGGTAATATTTGCACTTGGTTGATAGTTCTGCTGGATAAGGTTATGAGAAATGTGTACCACACCCCCAACCGCGATATGAATCAGTACGTTGTCTGCCTCGTTCAACTACTCATGTCACAACTCATATAATTCACCTCCTAATTTTCTAAGGTGGTGGTTTTCGTTTGTCCGTCATGCTTTATAATCCAATAAAAAATATCACATCGACATACTTGTTTTTTTTTATGGTCCTTTACCATAAGATGATATTGACCCCTGTATCATTGGTTATTTATTAGTTCACTAATCACTCAGTACGTTTACCCATTCCTCGGCATATGATAATTACTTTGGGAATTTACGGCCGAAACATTATATATTAAGAGTATTAATTGGACAAATGGGTGCTTGTCTTTAACTGGGCCTAATTTTTTTTCAAGAAAAAACTTTTAAAATCTTTCTGATGTATGTACTTGTCACCGCACGAAGATGTCATATTCCAAAATTTACATAAATCGATCAAGTAGTTTGTGTTTTTTTTTAAGAAAATCAAATTTTATGAAACATTTGATCGAAGGATTAGATGCGGCGCCATCTTAATTTCAAATGATAGACTGCTGCTGACACCTAAATTATTTGTTTACATTTGGGGAGCGAAGGGTGAGACAATCGACTTAAAAACAAATGGCAAACCTCTTTTTTTTCTTAAATAGAATTTCGAACACATGTTTTTTTTTTCATAATACTAGTTAAATTACAACCATAACTTCACCCTCTCCCCATATGTAAATACAGAATTTTCGTTGTGTGGGGGGGTCAACGTGTGGGTGCTCATTATACGATAAATTATGTTCATTGTAAGTTTTCCTCCAAAGAAAGCAGAAGCCATGAAGTGGGTGCGCATTTTACGTTATATTAATATAGTTATACATATAACTTCTCTATATCTCATTCCTTTGTTACGGTTACAGACCAGCAGGAACAACACGCACCACTTCTAGATCTGTTTCTGACCATAGTTCCCATGACTGTGTAACTAATGCCTACAACCCACTTCGTACCGCCGATCATGCAGTGGTAATAGTTGAGATAACCCTAAACTTTAGAGCCAAAACTGAAGAGCCACTGCTAAAGACAACGAGATATTATAAAACGACTGACTGGGAAGCCATCAGGGATCCCATCAGGGACGCCCCATGGCAAAACATCGTTTGACTTCCTATTGGACAGTGCGAAAATAAGACAACTCAATGGTGCAAAACAGAAATTTAAGTTCATGTTCCCACACGGAAATTTTATAGCAAGCCCCACTCTTCCCAATGTTTTACTTCTACTTGTGCAGCCGCCATCGCGCAAAGGCAGCATGCGTACCGCAGATTTAACCGACATAAGTCCAGTTCAAACAGACAGAAGTATATAGAAGCCAGAAGTAACTGTAAGAAAGTAATAGCGACAGCTAAGGGAGAATTTACTGAAACCACCAAAAAACGCATCTAAACACAGAAATTAGGAACCCGCGACTCCTGGAAAATCTACAACAGTGTAGTAAATAATGGGCAATCAACAACCCCCCCACTATCCAACAATCATGCAACAGCCCCATTCTCCAACCTAGACCCTACTACAAGATCTCCTTCTCCAACATCAGTGGTCTACGTTCAAACCTTCCAGAGATTGAAACACAATTGCAGGAGACGAATCTGGACAAATTCTTTCTAACTGAAACTGGAATAGGGCCAACCACTTCTCTGGACAAAATCATAATTAAAGGATACTCTAACTTAACATCTAAATCTGACCCCCGAAATCACCATGCGCATGGAATATGTACCTACATCAAAGATGGCTTTACATATGCTAGGGATATCTCCAGCGAATACCCTAATTTTCCTTATATTTGCTTCGGGGTTGCACTAGCTTACACCACTGCATTTACATGTGCCCTCTATCGCCCCGACAACAGTGGGGTTACTATCTTTAAGAGCATATCTGAGAACAGTGACCACATCCTGTCTGCTCATCCTTCGGTTAACATTCACATTTGCGGTGACTTCAATGTCCATAATGGGGAATGGCTGACCCACTCAAATAAAACCCATGGCGAGGGGAGGTTTTGTCATGATTTTGCCATTGCCTATTACCTCACTCAGATAGTTCACGAACCCACCCGTGTGCCGATACTACCGGTCAATATGCAAGCCTTCTAGACCTTTTCCTCACAACTTCCTCTGAGCTATGTTCATGTGTCGTTCTATCTCCTCTGGGATCCTCTGACCACTCTGTTGCAGCAGTTAAAGTAAAAATGAAATGTAATATGTCTTCAGACGTACCTCTCCACTGTACTGTATATCGATACTCTATGGCTGACTGAGATAGCTTCCGTGCATTCATATCTGACCTACCTCTGCATTCCATGTTAAAAACGGATGTGCTCTCTATAGTATCAGACTTACCGAATGGTTAATTGTAGGCATAGGCCTATTCATACTATCCAAAATAATCCAACACATACCTAACACCCAGCCATGGCTCTCCCCAGAATGTGCTGCTGCCATCACGCACAAATAACTTTGACCATAGCTACCAATGTAATAGATGTACTGAGACTAAAGCTGCTTTAAGGACTGCTAGCAACCACTGTAAAAGAATAATAAATATGCAAGAGAGCTATATGTCATTCGGTTAAATCCAACGTAGCTGAGCAACGGCTTGGTTCCCACCAGTTCTGTCAAATAGCAAACAGGATCTTGAACAAAAGCGTGCGTTCTATCCCAACTATCATCAATGGACTTGAGGTCATCTCGTCAGCATCAGATAAGGCCAGACTATTTGCCAAGAACTTTGCAGCTAATTCTACCCCATGAGACCATGGCCATCAACTCCCTGTATTTCCTCCTATAACAGACAACACGCTATGCAACATACAAATATCTGTGCGTGAGATCGCCAAACTAATCATTAACCTTGATTCCAGTAAAGCAACTGGCCCTGGCGGCATTCCAACTATTATGCTCAAAAAGCTCCAACCAGAACTTGCCCCTATAATTCCGAAACTGTTTAAGAGTTATCTTAGAGGGAAGTTCTTTCCAACACATTGGAAAATCTCATCAGTATGCCCTGTATTCAAGAATTAAGGTGAAAATTCATCTCCCTTTCAGTATAGACCAATAAGTGTCCTGTGTGTCATAAGTAAGTTGTTAGAATCCATATTAAATTAAACCACCTCAACAGAAACCACCTTCTTAGTGACATGCAATATGGTGTCCGCTCTGCAAGATCTACAGCAGATGTGCTAACGGTTATATCACATAAGATTAGTGAATCTCTTGACAAAGGTTTCCCTTTCCAGGGAAATTGCTCTTGACATATCGAAGGCCTTTAACAAGGCATGGCATAAGAGTCTACTTCACAAGATTTCCAGCCAGGGTATGAATGCAAATGTTTTCTCAATCATGAAATCATTTCTCTCTAATAGGTTCATAAGATTAGTGGTTGATGGGCAAAAATCAGAAGCCGACAGTATTAATGCGGGAGGCCCTCAGGGGGTCATCCTGGCCCAACTCTCTTCCTGATCTGCACCAATGATCTCCCAAAACACATACTTAAACCATTCGTTTACATCTATGCTGATGACACGACCATCTATGGCAAAACATCAAAGGCCGTAAATTACAAAGGGTTCTCTAATTCTCTCTCCTCTGATCTTGAGCGCGTGGTACAGTGGGGGAAGACGTTGCTCGTCACATTTAATGCATCTAAAATAAGTTTCTATCTTTACATCATCAACGCTCTGAATCCCCACTGGTATCAATTGAAATTGATGGCTCTCATTTTGGGGAGGCTCCATGTTTTGACAATCTTCTGGTTTTGACCTTTACTCCTGATCTGAAATGGAACACGTACATCAAATCTGTTGCCAGGGACGCTGGGAGGATGGTGGGATCCTTCTATCGGTCCAAAAGATACCTCACTACTAATGCAATTCTCTATCTATATAAAAGCCAAGTACGTCCGAGGATGGAGTACTGCTGCCACATCTGGGCAGGAGCTGCTAAAAACACCTTTCTTGCCTTTACAGAGTATAAAATAGAATTCGTGGTTTGGTGGGGGATGCCCTTTTCTCTTCCCTGTAGCCTTTCCCCCACAGAAGAGACGTTGCGAGCCTGTCTTTGATTTATCGTTATTTGCATGGCAAGTGCTCGTCTGAACTCCTATCTCTCGCCCCCCCTTCGCCAATCTTTCATGAGAAACAACCGTCTGGCTGAAACTACTGTCAATAGTCTTCACCACTCTTTATCTGTGCCTAAATCTAAATGTAGAATTCATGAGCAGAGCCTCTTTTTTCAGAAGTGCACGTCTGTGGAACTCTTCCGTTTGCCTGTTTCCCACCTGATTACAACTTTGATGCCTTCAAATAACATAAACAACATAAAAAATTCCTGACAAACTCTCCCCTTAAGTAAGACACTCTATCAAATATCCAATACTAATGATTACTACAATGCTATCTCATTGAGTACTGTACACGCAATAACCCTTATCCCTGAGTGGCCTCCGGGCCTTGATATGTGGTGACCCCAATGTAAAAAAGAAGACTAACATGCTTGCCAGTCAGTTTGCCTCCAACGTCACACTTGAACCCTGCCAACCACCCCCTCCTTGACTTTCCTTTGCGGACAGACGCCACACTAGACGATCTGAAAATCACCCCTTCTCAGGTGCATACTATCATAAAAAGTCTTGACTCTGCAAAAGCATGTGAACCTGATCTCATCCCGGCTGTGCTATTAAAAAGTGCTACGCCGAAATATCTCCAGTTCTCTCCAAACTTTACAAGAAATGCCTTAATCAATCTTGCTTTTCTGCCTGCTGGAAAACTGCGTCTGCAGTACCAGTTTTCAAGAATTCTGGCGAAAGAACTGACCCGGTAAATTGTCGCCCCATTAGCCTCCTCCCACTTTTCGCCAAAATATTTGAGACAATAAGTAACCAAGCTCTAGTCCATCACCTTACAGAGGCTAAACTTCTGACTGACCAACAATATAGATTTAGACAACCCCCTTCAACAGCAGACATCCTACCTGTAATCTCAGAACGTATATATCAGTCAATGGACAAAGCGGGAAGGGTAGAGCGGTAGTTCTAGATATATCGAAGGCTTTTGGCAAGGTATGCCATGAAAGTCTTCTCAGGAAAATCAGATCATATGGTATCACTGGAAGAATACATGGCATAATAAAATCCTTCTTAGATAACAGAAAATTCCAGGTTTTCCTCGACGGTCGTACATCTAAACAATACAATATATATGCGGGAGTACCTCAGGGGTTTATCCTGGCACTTTTGTTATTCCTACTATTCATAAATGACCTCCCTGACAAAATTGTTGTGAGATGGGTATATATGCTGACGACACCACACTCTATAACAGACACGACAAGAAAACAAATAAACACACATCTAAAGAAATTGCAGAAGCACTAGAAAATGACACCCGATCTATAGTGGAATGGGGACATAAATGGATGGTCACATTCAATGCTGCCAAGACTAAGCTGGTGTCCTTAAATAATTACAAGAACCCCTCTCTACCACTAATAGCAATGACCAATCACTCTTTATCTGAAAGTACATCCTTTAAACTCCCCCGCCTAATGCTCACAGGAAACATGAGTTGGAACAATTACATTGAGAGTATCGCCAGGACCGCTGCGAAGAAGGTAGGTACTCTTTATCGGGCTAGAGAAATACTGACACCCGAAAGTATCCTATACCTCTATAAAGCCACCATTCGTCTATTATGGAGTATTGTTGTCATATTGTTGCTGGTGTATCTACCACTAGTCGCTCGCTCCTTGAAAAGGTTCAAAAGAGAGTCGCTCATCTGATAGGCCCTGCACTGTCAGCTAAACTTCAGTCCCTGTCGCATCGACGAAATGTTGCATCACTCTGCCTTTTCTACAAGTACTTTTGCGATGAATGCTCTGACGAACTGCAAGCACTTGTGCCCCATCGACGTAAATTCCCCCGACAAGCATCTAAATCCCACTCCTTCACAGTAGACATCCCTAGATATAAGAGAGCCTTCTATTCCAATAGTTTCTTCCCCAGGACAGCTAGACTTTTGAATTCCCTCCCGGGTCCCTGCTTCCTCAACTGTACTGACATGCAGAAGGTCAATGCAACGTGAACCGACATCTTGCTGCCAAACTCCCTACACAGTACCCCTGATGTCCATGATCCTGATATTAGCACCCTACAACAAAGCGGCAATATGCGTTGTTTGGTGTGAAAATGTAATAATAAAAAAAAGTGATCCCCCACTTTTTAGTTGGCAGAGTTGGTGGAAATTTTCTGTTTCTATGTCTATCCTTGTAGCCATGTCACTAGTAAGGGTGCTGGAGGTAAACGTTTTGTCTGGGCTGACGTTATCCGCCTGATAGTCAGGGACCCGAACCTTGGATTAACCACTAAGGAGGCTGTCCTATCAGCAGGTGCAAAGTACTGGGGCTACTGTATGGCCATTTGGTGAATGGAATCTGGACCATGCAGTAGCTTCTGGTGGGGCCTCTCGATGCCATACTAGTGGGTAATTGTTACGGCTTTACCTTATCATGTGCTACAAAAAAAAAAATTCTTCGTTTCTTTTTCTCTCTTAGTTTCCCCTCTCTGTCCTGCTCTAAGTAAATCTGACGACCTAGTCCACAAATTCCAAAATTTCATCATGACAAGTTTCAAGAAAAATACACAATTAAACCCGGTTCTACAACTTCCAACGTAGACCCCTACTACCATGTCTCCTTCTCCAACATCAGGGGTCTTCGTTCTAACCTTCCAGAGGTTGAAACCCAATTACAGGAGACTAAACCAGACCTTTTATTTTTAAGTGAAACTGGCATTGGGCAGGCTATTTCCCTAGATGAGTTTGCAATTACAGGATACTCTAACTTAACTTCTAAATCTGACCCCCAAGATCGCCATGGGCATGGAATATGTGCCTATATTAAAGATAGCTTTCCATGTGGGAGGGACATCTCCAGGGAAGATCCTAACTTACCCTATATGTGCTTCCGGGTTGCTTTAGCTCACACTACTGCATTTATATTTACTCTCTATCGCCCCCACAACAGCGGAGTTACTATCTTTCAAAGCATATCTGAGAAAATTGACCAAGTCCTTTCTACTTATCCTTCAGCTAACATTCACGTATGTGGAGACTTCAATGTTCACAACGTCGAATGGGTGACCCACTCAAACAAGACCGATGATGAGGGGAGGTTCTGTCATGATTTCTCCATTGCCTATGACCTCACTCAGATTGTTCAGGAACCTACCCGTGTGCCCGATAATGACGGCCAGTATGCGAGCCTACTAGACCTTTTTCTCACAACTTGCCCTGAACTATGTTCAGTTTCTGTTCTGTCGCCTCTTGGATCTTCCGACCACTCTGTTGTATCAATTAAGATAAAAATGAAATGTAATAAGTCCCCAGACGTACCTCTTCATAGTACACTATATCGATACACTAAGGCTGACTGGGATAGCTTCCGTACATTTATATCTGATCTACCTCTGCATTCCATGTTTAAAAAGGATGTGTCCTCTATAGTATTAGACCTGACTGAATGGTTAATTGTAGGTATTGACCATTTCATACCCTCTAAAAAGTTTCAGCAAAAACCTAACAGCCAGCCATGGTTCTTTCCAGAATGTGCTGCTGCCATTGCGCACAGAAATCACGTTTTCCACTGCTTCAAACGTAATAGATGTATGGAAACTAAAGCCGTTTTCAGGACTGCCAGCAACCATTGTAAGAAAGTAATAAGGAACGCAAGAGAGTTGTATGCTCAATCTGTTAAGTCCAAAGTAGCTGAGCAGCGGCTTGGTTCCCACCAGTTTTGGCAAATAGCAAACAGAATCCTGAACAGAAGCGTGTGCTCCATCCCAACTATTATCAATTGACCTGAGGTAATCTCGTCAGCATCAGACAAAGCCAAACTCTTTGTCAAGAACTTTGCAGCTAATTCTACCCTTTGCGACCAAGGCCACCAACCCCCAATATTTCCTCCTGTATCAGAAATCACGCTATGTGATATATGTATATATGTACGTGATGTTGCCAAGCTAATCAAAAACCTTGATTCCAGTAAAGCAACTGGCCCTGACGGTATTCCAATTATAGTACTCAAAAAACTTCAACCTGAACTAGCGCCCATACTTACAAAATTGTTTAAACGTTGTCTTAAGGAGAATAGTTTCCCATCTCCCTGGAAAATCTAAGAATTCAGGTGATCGCTCATCCCCCTCTCAGTACAGGCCAATAAGTCTCCTCTGCGTCATGAGTAAGTTGCTAGAATCTGTGTTAAATACAGAAGTAATCAACCATCTCACCAAAAATAACCTTCTTAGTGACACTCAATATGGTTTCCGTTCTGCTAGATCTACAGCAGATGTCCTTACAGTTATATCGCATAGGATTAGCAAATCTCTCGACGGTGGCAATCTTTCTAGGGCAATTGCTCTTGACATATCTAAAGCCTTTGATAGGGTATGGCATAAAGGTTTACTTCATAAGATCGCTAGCTATGGTATAGATTGAAAAGTCTTCTCAATTATTAAATCATTTCTTTCTGATAGGTTCATAAGAGTAGTAGTTGAGGGGCAAAAATCAGAAGCTCACAGTATTAATGCCGGTGTCCCTCAGGGATCTATCCTGAGCCCAACTCTTTTCCTGATCTACATTAATGATCTTCCAAATCATATCCTTACATCATTTGTAGACATTTATGCTGACGACACTACCATTTATGGTACCACATCTAAGACAGTAAACGACCAAGTTCTCTCCAATTCTCTCTCCTCTGATCTTGAGCACGTAGTACAATGGGGAAAGGAGTGGCTGGTTACTTTTAATGCATCTAAAACCAAGCTTCTCTCTTTACATCATCAACATTCCAATCCATATTTGTCATCAATTGAAATGAATGGCTCTCGTCTTCAGGAGGCCTCAAGTTTTGACAAGCTTCTGGGCTTGACCATTACTCCTGATCTTAAATAGAACACGTATATCAAATCTGTTGCCAAGGCCGCTGGAAAAATGGTGGGATCTTTCTATCTATCCGGTAGATATCTCACTGCTGATGCTATTCTATATCTATATAAGAGCCAGGTACGTCCAAGGATGGAATACTGTTGCCACATCTGGGCAGGAGCTGCTAGAAAGGACTTGTCCTGCCTTGATAGAGTTCAAAATAGACTTCGTAGCCTCGTAGGAGATGTCCTTTTCTCCTCCTTGCAACCTCTATCTCACAGAAGAGATGTTGCGAGTTTGTCTCTGATGTATCGTTATTTTCATGGAAAGTGTTCAACTGAGCTTCAATCTATGGCCCCCCCTCGCCAAACTTTCACAAGAAACACTCGTCTAGCTGTAAACACTATCAATAATTTCCCCCACTCTTTATCTGTGCCTAAACCTAAACGTAGATTCCATGAACAAAGCTTCTTTCTTAGAACTGCACGCCTGTGGAATTGTCTTCCGTTTTCCTGCTTTCCGGCTGACTACAATATGGTTGTGTTCAAGTCTAAAGTAAATAAGTTCTTGATGAGCCGTTCCATATAAGTTATCAAATTTACCAAATTTTCATTACTAATGATTACTATGTTGTCCAATTTCTACTGTACACTCTTTAACCCTTATCCTTGAGTGGCCTCTGGGCCTTGATAATGTGGTGTAAAAAAAAAAAAAGGTAAACGTTTGCCGGAATTGTAAACTTTTTTTTCGTTTTCAGCGCCCCCGAAAACCTACAAAAGTAGTAATTTTAATTTTTTTTCCTCGAGGGCTGAAAGTCGATTATCTACCCTTGTTGAGCGACAGGTATCGCCAGCACTGTAGCATTTATCATTAAGATGGCGGCACATCAAACCTTCGATAAAATGTCCGATAAAATTTGAGTTTCTTTAATAAACAAAAAACTATTGATTGATTCACGTGAATTTTACAGAAGAAATGTTGCGAGTTTGTGTCTGCTTTATCGTTATTTTCATGGAAAGTGCACTGCTGAGCTCCAATCTATCGTCCACCCTCGCCAAACTTTTCCAAGAAACACCCGTCTAGCAGTAATTACTATCAATAATTTCCCCCAATCTTTATCTGTTCTTAAACCTAAACGTCTATTCCACGAGCAAAGCTTCTTTATTAGAACAACATGCCTATGGAATGGTCTTCCGTTTTCCTGCTTTACAGCTGATTACAATATGGTTGCCATCAAGTCTAATGTAAATAAGTTTTTTATGAGCCGTTCCATATAAGTTAACAAATTCACCAAATTGACATTACTAACGATTTCTATAATACCCAATTTCTTCTGTACACTCTTTAATCCTTATCCTCGAGTGGCCTCAATGTCTTGATAAGTGGTGATGCCCATGTAAAAAAAGGTAAACATATTGTTTGGATTGATAAATAATGTGCACAGACATATATCGAATAGGTGAAATTAAAACGAGTGGTTTCAAGTTGCCGACATATTTTACATCTTTCTTCGCAGACTCCAATTTAGTTCATTACTTACAGTCTTTCTTACCTGATTCTTGATTGATTAGTTTTGATTTAAGCTCATGGCACCCAAAACATTTTTAAACATTTCAAATCATATATATATATATATATATATATATATATATATATATATATATATATATATATATATATATCCAATAGAAAATTAGATCCTTAGTAATAAATACGAACTTTGCATGCATTAAATATATATTTTACCAAGTCATAAGACCAGGCGCCCCGGCGCCCCGGCGCCCCGGCGCCCCGGCGCCCCGGCGCCCCGGCGCCCCGGCGCTAGACATTTAATAACAAATTATATAGCATAGCATGTTATTTTTCTAAAAAATACAAATGTAAATTTAAGAAATAATGCTTTCACAAGTTTCTACTTAATCATTCTATTTAATATTTAATACAATCCTCTGCACAATACGGCGTACAATCTTTTCTCCTCTAGTGAGCAAGACATCCTGGATTTAGCAGCACAAAAAAATAAATTAAATACAATATTAAAAAGGATTATTTTGTATATTTTCCAGCTTTCGTAACTGCAGGGTTTCTTAAGACTGTAAAAAAAAAGCGAGACAGGTGTATTTATTTCTTATTTTATAAACAACGCAAGCTTACATCAAGTCTTTATGGAATATATTTTAATAGCTTTATTCCTTCTACCTTTGTCTCTTAATGTGATCCAAATCCTTACAATCTACCGTTGGTTCTCTACACAATGTGTCCTAAAATATCAGCTTAATGAGTTACACAAAAGCATAATACTACACTATTTTATTTGGTGGTATAAGTGACTAGTACGTACAATCACAAAAAAATCACTCTGCATATTTAATGATATTTGCCACGCTTGATCTAGTTTCAAAAATTCATGCTTTCCGGGTTTTAGATATTTGAAGTGTTCTATATGTTGTCCACGTTGGTTAATTGGCTAGTTTTAAAGAACTAAACGAACATCTCTATGATATTACAGCAAGATTAGCCTTAATGATGAAGTTACTGACTATTATATACATGGCCCCGCATTGAGTTTCTTGGGTCGGATCGATAGCATCACTGTAATTAACAACCTGAAATAATATGGCTTAACTTGTATTCTCACAGCTCTGTATGGATAGTAACCCTTTATCATTAGTGATTCGCATAGCCAGATAATAAGATATATTAGAAGATGGGAAAATTAATGAAGGTAAAAAGAAAACAGATAAATGACAAACACAGCTGAACCTACAATTCAGGTAGCTTCGTGCTCCCCAGAATCCTTCCAAACCTTTTTTGCTTCTTGCTTTGTTTTTCTTTTTCACAGCTCCTATCCCCCTCAATATTTATCTATTTATCTGTCTACCTGTCTACATACCTATCTCTTTTACTCTTCTTGTCTCTCTCATTCTGTATCTTCTTTCGTTAACATGGGAAATTACATGTATAAAACATTAACAACAACGATATTCATTTTAAATGATATAAACGGCAAAATATTCACGGACAAGCAACAAATATCTGAAACGATAAAAACAGCTCAAATACAAAACTATCATACATAAGAGCAAGGACTTTAGAATTATATAACATGTGTAAGAATTACAATACAATTATATCGCTAAATAGGTGAAAGTATGTAGACCACACGGGAATATGCACCAAGGAGTGCATGAATTGGATAAATCAACGAGAAGTTCAAAATATTAGAAAACGCCGGTATTTGAATGTATTTCTTTATCTCCCTTTATCTCACTGTAAGGAGAGGGAAAAAGACAGACGCATATATAGAAATATACATAGTTACGTATATATATATATATATATATATATATATATATATATATATATATATATATATATATTATAGTATGACTATATAAATTTCCCTAGATGTATACACATAAACACACTTTATATATATATATATATATATATATATATATATATATAAAGTGTGTTTATGTGTATACATCTAGGGAAATTTATATAGTCATACTATAATATATATATATATATATATATATATATATATATATATATATATAAAACAATAAGGGCAATATATATATATATATATATATATATATATATATATATATATATATATATATATATATATATTATCCTTATTGTTATTTTATGATTGCTGTTAAAACAGGGATTCTGTTTTTATATCTTTTCTTTTTATCTCAACTAGTCTTTGTTCGCTTTGTAAAGTGTCAAATGAAGCGAACGTGTCTGAAGGGGGGGGGGTCGGGGGATGTGGGGATGTCACCTGATTTTCACCTGGCTCCTCGGACATTAGGCGCGTTTTTCCGCCTCAGTGTTTTCGCACGTTCCAGTGAACATGTCAGCGATCGTGTAAAAGCTCCAAGTTTATGGAGGCCCATGCCCAATTCAATAAAAAGTATTCTATTGGGTGTGCCAACTTATTAGATGAACTAAGTAGAACTTTAAAAGCTTTCTGAACGAAAACGTCTCTTCCCAAAACCGTTAAAGTATTACTCAAAATTCTGGATAGACGAAGACAACAACAAAAAACACAACTTAAAAAAACATTTACCCTGGAGGCATCCTCCGTCAAAAGCCCATTGACGGGGATGCCTCCAGGGTAAATGTTTCTGCATGCTTCATTTCTGTTAAGGGAATTTTCTTTAAACAATGTTTTATTGTCAAAGTGTTTTTTCTTCAAGATGTCTGAAGAAATGCTGGTTATGTGAAAATTTTCAAACGCCATAATGCTTTAAATTGTCCAACTGGTATTAAAACAATTGTAACTTACGATGAAATACACTTTTTGTTGCTGTCGATTCCTTTTTTGAAGTCTTGGTTTTGTTAATACAGTATATATATATATATATATATATATATATATATATATATATAGATATATATATATATATATAAGTGAATTACTATAATTGCTACTGTGTAAGTATACATAGTAAACTTTGTACTAACATAGTAAACAACGTTACACAGACATGTAAAAATTAAATCTTTGTAATCTGTTTTCGGCCAGAAATTTGTCTGTTAAGGAGTAAAGTTCAACGATCTGACCTTTGAGAACTCATCCGAACTCCTCCGACAATTTTGGATCTAAACACTTGTAATTTTAGATATATGTTTCTTGGATATTGATCTAAGTTAATAACTTTATTTGAGCCCAAAACAATAAATGTCAAGGGATAATAATAGGGGTATAATTTTACAAAATTGACCGTTTTTTTCTTTTGCTTAACATACACCTCTAAACACCTGAGCTATGCCGGGTTGAAATGCTAGTATATATATATATATATATATATATATATATATATATATATATATATATATATATATATATATATATATATATATATATATATATATATTGTGTATATTTAGGCAGCATTTTCTCATTTAGAAAAATATTATTGAGTAACTAACACATTGTCGCGAAGATTGACTATCCACCTCTCTGACTCTAACTCCATATCACAACATTTGAAGGGTCATGGCTGCCAACATTCGGAATTCCGAAGAATTATGGTAGAAAATAAAAGAGTATTGCAGAGTGAGAGAAATGTAAATAGGCTAAGAATACTCGAAGCATTGCACATTAAAACAAAGAAGCCTCAAATAAATATTAATTATGAGTGCAGCCGGAACATTTTGAAATGTTTGGGATAAATGTTTGATAATGTATATATGTGTTTGTATATATAAATGTGTTTAATATATGTAAAAACAAAATTCGGCCCACTTAACTTGTAACAAATTACCACGTGACTAGAAAAAAATATATAAGTAAATTAAAAAAACAATCCCTACATTTATTTCTACAATATGTCTGAGCAGGATAGAAGTACTTCTGTCGAAAGCGCTCGTGATTATGGATCCAACATATACAATTTCGAGAATAACACAAAAAGGAATATTCGGAGATTGGAGAAGATAAAAAAAAAAATTGTAAAACAGAATAATTCCGTGCTATTCAATAATATTTGTTTATATATATATATATATATATATATATATATATATATATATATATATATATATATATATATATATATATATACCTTTTTTTAAGTAATAATTATACTTTTTCTTACGTAATAATAACAGAGAGATGGTAGGATTACATAAGTATGTAAATATATAATAATAATAACAAAGAAGGGAGTGATAAGCAGTAGAATGGATTTAGCCAAATACAATAAAAACACTATAGTTTGTAAAGAGGTATATAAATATGTGGGGGAAGGGGCAGAGGACACTGGGAAGAAACCTTTTTTAATGGCATGGCTTGCTTAACCTAAAATTAACTGGAGCAAACAAAAAATAGACCCAGTATTAAACATTATTTTGTTCATGTGGTTTAAGGGATGAGGAATTCGATCATACTGCTAGGAAAACCATGGTTTAAAATACTGTTTTGCGTTTAAATTCCGAAAAGAGTGTTTCATGGTGACGAACCGATGATTCCTTTGAGAACATTGGTTCTATTGTTTGTTCATGCAACGATACGGAGATAAATTTATTAAAAAATAATGTTCGACGAATTATTTTTAAAACGAAGCGCAGTTCGATAATCATATGATATATGTAGTTTATCTTTAGAGAAAAACATGTCATTTTTTTTTAATTTTAAAGAAGGCTTGAAGAATGAAACATGAAATATTCAGTCTAGCTTAAATTGCCATATATATTTTGATAACCTACTACATGCACACACACACACACACATATATATGTGTGTGTGTATATATAGATATGTATGTATGAATATGTATATATATATATATATATATATATATATATATATATATATATATATATATATCATGTAATCCACATTGAACCATTTGTGCATTTTTCTAGTGTGTCGTTTTACGAAATATAAATTTATCAAGAAGCATTATCTGGGATTCTATGAGACTGTAAGTAACTCTTTTTACATTTTCTCTCTTGAAAAAATTAAACGCTATAATGCTCGTACTAATATTTCGTGTTAGACGCCAACGTCATTTTGTGTAAATCTGTAGAATAGCACATTATGCTGATGACAGTTTCCTTCCAAACTATTGAAATTCTCATTGAGATATTTTATATTTTAATTTGTACAATATAATTCGAGATTGCTGTGAACACCTGCGATCAATGGACTTAATCGATACTAAATTGAATATGCTTTAATTAATGAAAAAAGTATAAAAAATATCGAGTTTTTTTGATTTCTAAAAGAGAATACATTTGAATATAAAAGGATCGTGATGTTCACAGTTCCGTTCTACTGGCACGTAATGCCTGTAGCGGTAAAGTCATTTTTCTTATTTTTATCGTTTCTGCAAAACAGGATATTTTAAAAAGACGTTAAGCCACACATCTATGTAAGTATCTCGTTTGCGACTATATATATATATATGTATGTATATATATATATGTATATATATGTATATATATGTGTATATATATGTATATATGTATATATGTATGTATATGTATATATATGTATATATATGTATATATATGTATATATGTATGTATATATGTGTATATATATATGTATGCATATATATGCATATATATATATGTATATATGCATATATATATATATGTATATATGTATATATATGTCTATATAAGTATATATATGCATATATAACAATATATATGTATATATGTATATATATATGTATATATATGTATATATATGTATATATGTATATATATGTATATATGTATATATATGTATATATGTATATATATGTATATATATGTGTATATATGTATATATGCATATGTATATATATAT
Organism: Euprymna scolopes; assembly: GCF_053919585.1. NCBI lineage: Eukaryota > Metazoa > Mollusca > Cephalopoda > Sepiida > Sepiolidae > Euprymna > Euprymna scolopes. The sequence goes on along the minus strand of NC_136484.1, from coordinate 176,409,374 downwards.
GTATACGTATATATATGTATATATATGTATATATAGGTATATATAGGTGTATATATGTATATGTATATATGTATATATATGTATGTATACATGTATATATTTGTATATATATATGTATATATGTATATATATGTATATATATATATGTATGCATATATGTATATACAGGTATATGTATATATGTATATATGTATATATATATGTATATGTATATATATGTGTGTATATATATATACATATGTATACATATAGATGTGTGTATATATGTGTATGTATATATATATGTATATATATGTATGTGTATGTATATATATTTATGTATATATATATGTATATATACATATATATATATATATATATATATGTATATATATATACATATATATTACAAGGAAGTCACTACTTAATAAGACTCGTAGGACACTCGCGGATAAGAGGTATTGCGTGTACAGTAATCAATGGGATAATATCGTAGTAATCGCTAGTACTGGAGATCTGATAAAGTGTCTTACTTAAGGGGGCGGTTTAACAGGAACTTGTTTATATTAGACTTGGAGATATCCAAGTTGTATTCTGGTGGGAAACAAGCAAACGGAAGAAAGAAACTTTGTTCATGGATCTACCTTTTGATTTAGGCACAGATAAAGAGTGGGGAAAATTACTCTCAGATGTATTAGCTCGACGGTCGTTTTTCGTGAAAGATGTGGGAAGGGGGACCAAAGATTGGAGCTGAGACGGGCATTTTACATGGAAATAGCGATAAAACAACGACAATCTCGCAACGTTCCTTTCTGTGGGATTGCAGCGAAGAGAAAACGGCATCCCCCACTAGGATACGAAGTCTATTTTGTACTCTGTCAAAGCAGGATAGGCTGTTTTTAGCAACTCCTGCCCAGATATGGCAACAGTACTCCATCCTTGGACGCACTTGGCTTTTATATAGATAGAGAATTGCATCAGTAGTGAGATATCTACTAGAGCGGTATAAGGATCCAGCGACCTTGGCAACAGATTTGATGTACGTGTTCCATTTCAGATCAGCAGTAAAGGTCAATCCCGGGAGCTTGTCAAAACATGGAGCCTCCTCAAGACGAGAGCTATCCATTTACATTGATACCAGATGGGGATAAGAGGGTTGATGATGTAAAGATGGAAGCTTGGTTTTAGATGCATTAAAATTAACCAGCCACCTCTTACCCCACTGTACGTATCCCCTAACAAATATTTGGTTAAGAGAAACACATAAATACGTAGGCTATTCTTTAATAAGATTTGTACGCACGAAATAAGAGTAAGTTGGATTTAAAAAAAAAGGTTAATCATTTTAATTGTATGATACGAAAATATAAATAAAACCCTAGCTTACTAAACTTACTACTAAAATCATGAGATTTTTCTCATTCTGGTAGATGTTAAATATTATGTAAATATAAGAGTAAGCCCCAAGTTATTTTAATATTCATCATCTAGTAGGACTACTGACGTTGCTCGGGACCGTATAAAACAATGAGAAAAATGAAGTAAATATTGATTACACCTGTTATTCTTAGATAGAGGAATATTTCATTTCTATGTATCGTTTGTTACCTCAAGCAAAACAATATTTTACCTAACAAAGGATTCGTATTACACAACACATATATGAAATAATTGTACCTTCCCTTGGACAGTAAAATTCTAGGATGTATATTAAAAAAAATGTTCCTGTCCTAAATAATGTTACCTACAATCGAAGAGGTAATGTAAATAATTTTACCTACCCTCGAAGGGGTAATGTAAATACATATATTAAAGAATTTAACGTACTCTCAACAAGTATAGTAAAACAATTATGAAATTATTTCTTTTTCTACGAACGCCACCATAATTGTAAGAAAAATGGCTAAATTTTTAGTTTACCGCCCCGCAGCATGTACCTTTAATTTGTAGACTTTTAAAGGTCTTCGCTTACAGTGAGAATGAATATAGCATTTTTTTTTTTTTTGCGCACACATGCAGTTATCCGCATTTGAAGATATTCAGTATCCAACACAATCCATGTCATTTTTACAGGCGGACATTTTGTTTTCCAATAACGAAAAAATGTCCCCCCCCCCAAAAAAGCGAAATATGCCACATGCAACTGAAATTCCCCTACTCGCCACCACCGGTGTTAGCGCAAAAAAAGTAAGGTTCATTGGAGGGGGGGATAAATTACAAGAAATCTTGAGCGAAAGGAAAAAACATAAAGATAGGACCACAAATTAAAACAGTATTTAGAGTAATATTTATTAAAACGAATTAAAAGACAAATATTACCTTTCGGTACAACAGAACACCGACCACTAATTTGTTTTTTAGAATATTTGTTTATGCTGGCCACAAATCTGATAATCAAATCCGTCGCAAATTTAAGTTTGCATGGTATTAACCACTTTTAATTGATCTAAAAAATGAAGTTTTCACGAGTGGTTTACAAAATCATATTTCATGTGTTTCGTTCTGTTTTTAGGGAGGGATATTAAATTATAGAACCTGTGTAGTTTAGCAGATGCTTCTGCAGTTCAATCAACCATTTTTCCGTAAGTAACGCGCCGACATTTACCAAGTAGAATACCGTTTAACATTTCACAGAAACCCTTAAATCTAATACATCAAATATTTTCATATATACACATACTAAAATTCATAATGATCGGTTGATTATTTTAGGAGTGATACAATACATAGAAATATATAATCATATACACATACTAAGAATTCATAATGATCGGTTATTTGTTTAGGAAATAATCCAATATATGCAAATTTAAAAAACATATACACATACTTAAATTTCATAATAATCGCTTAATTAGTTAAAGAGTTAATTAAAATGCATAAAAATTCATGTTTAGGGAGGAGGTAATGCCTGATAGGATTATATTTGTCTCAGTTTTCTAGTGACTGCGTGTCTTCCACCTCCCTTAATAAGGGTGTTTGCAATTACTGCCATGAGGACATTACAGACGAAAATAAGAACTCAGTATTAGTTGATCTATTTACGTGATATTTGGCATGGGACAAATGGACCCTCAGCATTATCTGATCAATTTTCCTGGTCATAGAAATCAGCAGTTTTCCCATATGATTTTTGAAATATGACATGTAGTAGCAGTGTCGTACATCATAAGATTTTAATGCATTTTTTTATGGGAGAAGATCATGTTTGTGAGGAAAGTACGCTATATAATACAGTTACTTGGTCTTTAGACTAACATCAAAGTGATCTTATTACATTTCCGTAAACAGTTAGGAGATAATATTTGAACAAAATGGCCCTCAAGTTTTAGAGAAACGACGTCATTTCCAGTATAATGACTCGGTAATTTTCAACTGATATTAAAATCGATTATTTGCTTTTTATAACATAGCAACTGCATTTTCATTTTTCTTATCGGTACATATTTTCATTCATATTTTTTCTACATTGTTGTTTGTCGTGATTCTTGGCTGTTTAACTATTTGAGACGCGACAATTACGTAGGTATCATTTTTTAAAGATGTAAATGAATATGTTTTTCGGTATTATAGTGAGGAAAAAGGTCGAAGCATATCTGCGAGAAGTAAAAATACAACGCCATTATAGAGAGCTGACGTCATTTCGATGAAATTAGTCAGAACTTTTCCAAATGTAAATAGATGCATGTTTTACAGAACTTACACAAACGTATGAACGACGCCATTCGCTACGCTTGGCAAGTTGCGATTTCTTGCGATTTTGACCGCCTTTTTAACTTTTTTAGCAATTATTTAAACCGAGTAGATTCCTCTAAGCTACTGCACGCCGTCCAACAATTGTCCATATGGAAGGGTATACAATTTGAAAAATAGAGAACGACACATACAGACAAACAGATGGTGAGGTTTATACATTAGATTACAGTTTGGTATTTATTGATATTATCATTCACCCCTCATCCGTTATTCTTATGGGTAAATCATCAACAAAAACACAAGTCTGATGCAACACGTGTAACAGAAGTAGTCTTTATTATTATTTTTTTTTTTGGGGGATTTGTGTAGGTTGGCGTGTATATGTGTGTGTATGTGTGCAAGCACTTCTCTCTACCATAGAAGACTAAGAAATATGTTAAGTTAACTTGACTGTTCAAGAGCGATGATGCGTAGATGGTTAATTCTATTAGCAGAGATTTGGGAAATGCTTGCGAATACATTCTAATCTGTACTGTTAGTTTGTGTACATAACGTAAACAAAAGCGGCACACTTGGTTATTAAACGGTCTGGCATTTATCTAAACTTGAACTACATTCCTTACTAATCCCAATGAACCGACCTGATACATCGAAACAGGATGTGCGTAGATGATTTTACCCCTATTGAAATTCTTTTTCAAACATGAATATATCCTGTATCGCATCCAATATATCTAGATGGTAAAGTTCTCACACTAACGATCTGTATAATGTATAATATTCTGATAGAGACGAAATGACCAGGTATTTTAATACCCACATATTCATTTGCTATTAATTAAAGAAATTACTACGAAAATTGACTTCAACGAAATAGGTGCCCGTTTAATAGTTTTAGGAACAACAGCTTGAATATTATGGATAACTTAAACGGTGTATATACGAACTTAGTTAATTCTAAAATTACCTAAACTACGTTTGCTTTCTTTAGCTTTGAAGAATAAACACAATATCCTAATAGAGTATTTGCCAAGGTTTGGCTGCTTCTTAGCTATAAAATATCAAGACCTGTTCTCTCAATTATCAGCTTATCGCCGATAAGCAGAAGATTAATGCACTTAGTATCAGTGTTGGTTTGTCTCAAATATCAATTAGGTGTCTAGCCACTGGTAAAACCTATGTGAAGGAACACTTAACATTGGTTTCTAATAGTCAGATACATTATTTACATTATTTCATTTTAATCACAAATTACACTCATGTTTTTCTAAGGATTTTATTCCCAAATTATAATTGAATGATAATATATAAAATACTAGCGTGGGGTACCCAGCGTTGCCCGAGTGTTTGTTTCCGGGACGGGGGGGGTTCAAAAATGTTATGGTAGGTAAGTAGGAAGGATCAAACCCAGAGTCATAAGTAAAAGTAGGAAAATAAAGTGTGAAAAAAAAACAAAAAAAAACATCTGCAACGTTAACCAAGAAAAGTCCATTCCAGTTGTTTAGGAAAAAAAAAACCAAAAAGAAAACGACTACGGTAGGTCGGCGTGAACGTGAAAATATAATGTGAATTGTCCAGCACGCTAACCACTACGCCACAGAGCACTGCAGCTTAGTTTAGTGATTTTAAATAACTTAACATAAAATAACTACGAAGCCAAACTGGTGTTCTCTTCTCAACTGTTCCTTGTGAACGATCCCCAAACGGTGTTAAGTGGTGGCAGGGGGAGGAGGAATTTATTAGAGAGAACATATTTTACCACTTCCATTGATCTTAACCGATTGTGGCCGTGACTTCTCAGCAGAAAAAATATAGAAATCTAAGATTATCGAGGAATTTGAGAAATAATAAGCCTATAACACACCTCAGATATTGTTCTGCCGTTTATGCATATTATATTTGCATGAAGTATCTTGATTTTTAATCCTATTAATGTCAAAATCCGACGGGAAAAAATGAGTTCATTTTATTTATATAGAAGATAGATAGAAGATAGAAGAAAGATAGATAGAAGAAGAAGAAGAAGAAGATAGATAGATAGATAGAAGAAGATAGAATAGAAGAAGAAGATAATAAACCGCGCAATATGATCTGTAATTATTATGCTATATATTTTTATCCTAATGATCAATAAAGTATTTATTCTATAATAATAGGTTCGCAATCTGCATAAATTAAAATATAATGGTTATTATTATACGGCCGTGCAACGCCGGATGTATGTATATATATATATATATATATATATATATATATATATATATATATATATATATATATATATATATATATGTACATATATTTATACAAATATATATATACATATATATATACACATATATATACATATATATACATGTATATATATTTATATATATACATATATATATACATATATATACATGTATATATATATACATATATGCATATATATACATATATATACATATATATACACACATATATATGCATATATACATATGTATATACATATATACATATATATATACATACATATATATATACATATATATATATATACAGATGGTTTGGGTATGAGGGAAACCTACTACCTCATGGAGATGAACGCTTCTACCTTGCATAGTTTCAGGTCACCCTTGGGCAAGGTGTAGTACTTCTCAAGTTCAATGCGCTTAACATCTATACTTATACTTTCGTATAAATTTATGTGAGTAAATGAAGTAGTTATATGTATATGTATATATATATATATATATATATATATATATATATATATATATATATATATATATGTATGTATTCTTTATGTGTTTATGAATCATTACCACTATGTTAATTGAGATATAACTGTCCGTATAGTTTTATTTACCCATCTCTGTCATTATTAAATATTCATGAATCATATGTATACAATATCATTTAACAACAAAATATTTTCTAGACCCCCAAAGCGTATTCGCTGGGAGATCCTAAACACAACGAACAAGTGTGTTTGAGCAATTTTATGCGTGCGGCATGTGGATCGCATTGTTATTAGGTTTGTATTGACATAGGCTTTACTTCAAATTAAAACATATTCCACTTTTCATATTTCCTTTCATTTGAAAGAATAACAAATCATTTCTATCGAACAATTACATCAAAATAAGGGAGGGTCGAAATAACACAGTCGAGTATAAATGAGTACAAAGGAGCCAGAGCGCCGGCGATTGCGTTATGGTGTGAGAGGGACCCCACAAAGCGATCCTCTGGTTGAAAGAATCGATACCGTTTTAACAGACGCTTTAAGACATGAATAAATTACGAGAGGGTGAATTGTTCAGGAGTGCGGAAAAACGGTATTAAACCGCCCGCTTTGGGAAAAAACGGGCGGATGTCCTGCCCAGACGGGTTTAATAAGTTTCAGAGAGAAGTAGCAGATAGAGGGAGGACTATAAAAAGGTAGGGCGAAAATAAAAGGGAGGCGTAAATGAAAGAAACTTACACTAAGACAGGAAATTACTTTCTATGGAAATGAACACTACAACTTTCGGACGGTTTGTTCTTTGTGCGGTTTGTCTTTTTTATGGATAACCTTATGGGATGTGAAAGGAGGCGTGGTTATAGGTTCGCCATTTCTTTTTTATTCACATAATTCTAACATGGCTCTTAACTCACGTTGATTTAAGATATAAGAGAAAAACGCGTATTGATAAATTTCGTGTCTATATTAAATTAATAACATACATATGCATGCATGAGCTTTATATACGCGGCGTTGCCGACAAATCATAACTTTTATTTTTCAACATACCTATTTATATTGCGATGCCGTCATATAATACGCCATTTACTCTGATAGGACATATGATGTCATCACGGCATATATTATGTCACATATGACGCCTTGACACATATGTATACATATGTTTTCTGTGATATTTTTGTAAAAAAAAAGATAAAAAAATAAGCTAAGAAACATGAATACGTACTTCTTATATATTATATGATATTTTTATTCATGCAGATATCGTATTTATTATTATTGAGCTTATATATATATATAATTATATATATATATTTATATAAACATATATATATATATGGAGCTAATATATATACATACGCATATATATATATATATATATATATATATATATATATCTGTAAAAAGATTTGTGCTAGAATTTATTCATTCTAAATTTTCCGGAATTATACACAATGTAGCAACTTCCGACAGCTGGCGGAGTAGAAAACACCCTTTATGGAGGGAGAAATAAATCCTCTAAATTAAACTGCCCACCTGCAAATGCCTCCCAAAATGTTGAAGGTGGTAGGCTCGGTATGAGCGAAGAAGATTTGTCTATCGCACGTGCGTACAAACTTGTGATCTCTTCAATATATTGTCTCCACAAAATTTTAATGAGATTTCCTTAATCAGCATCGTCGAGAACTTATAAATTTAAGGAACATTGTGGAGGTAGACCTAATGTAAAATCCCCCCCTAAAAATTAAAAAAAAGAACAAAGGAAAACAAGGTTTCTTGGTGCTTGTGCATTTTTGTTACATCGCAGTTATGACATAGTGGTTGCAGGTCAAATTCGAGCTTCAGGATATATTTTTTTATTAAATTGTTAGATGGAAGCACAGAATAGTTTAAAAAAAACATCATCCCTCTTCATTTGTTATTTTAGCACGATGGCGATAGTGCACAAGTACACTTCTATTTTTCAGGGAAGGTCTGTACTTGTTTTGGGTAGATAGTATGTGTTTACATTCTCAAACCATTGCATAATTACGATTATCAGTATTTAACTGCCTGTTAATGAGTGATAAAATGTTTTTTTTTAATTTATTTTATAGCGGTAGTTCCTCATTTACACAACGACAACATATTTGTAAAAACTTTTAGAAGTGGTCGTTTATGGAGAAATTAATCTCACTCTAGAATATGAGAATGTCCGGCTACAACCATTTAGAAAGAGTGGAACATTGAAGGGAGCTGTTAATATTTAGGATTCGGAAATCGGAAAATGTAATGTCTATGTTTGTCTTAGCCAGTTACGGAAAATGTAATCACACTATAGGGGAACTAGAGAGTAAGACACAGTGACAACTAGTAGTTGTTGTAGAACTAAATATCCGGAGGGAAAAGTAGGGACCTCCTTCTCTGAAGATGTTGCGACTGTGATGGTTGTGCTCGTCCGATGGAATATAGCATTTTCGTATCACGGCTGAATATACCTTTAATAGTGGTCGAAAGCTACATAAAATAGTGGCTACGAGGCTAGATGTAATACGTTTCTATGTTGTCCTGTGTTGTACACCTAGGATTCTTTGTTACAGATGGGAATTTTTGCAGTCAAATTATAATATAGGATATGAAAATTCTTTATGATTTAAATTAAATATTAGCGCATTTTATGACATAGAGATGGCATGCGTCCTCTTAGTAATATATATATATATATATATATATATATATATATATATATATATATATATATATATATAATGTTCTGCTCGTTTCTCCTTTCTTTAGTTAGTACGATTTGAAAGCAAGTGAAATACGATATTTGATAGTAAAACAGGTTTAAACAATGAAAATTTGTGAAATATCGTTATTAAAATCGTCAATCTTGCAAGCATAAAGCATGTGAGCATAACCTTTCTTTAATGTAGTCTCGTTTTTGAATACCAGTATATTTTTATCATTATTATTATTGTTATTATTGTTATTATTATTATTATTATTATTATTATTATTGTGGTTATTAATAATAATAATAATAATAATAATAATAATAATAATAATATATCACAAGGAAGAAAGGAAGAAATGTGCTCATTGCGATTGAAGATTAAGTGTTCACCACTACTTGGGCAAGAGTCATGAAATCTTACTCGCAACAGTGGAAAAAGAGGAAGAGCTAGATGAAGCTTAATTGGAAGATAATCAAAAGTGCAAAGGAAGATTTGAAGCAGAAAGGTTTACTGAGTTGGTAAGAATGAAACTTCATGGTCAGTTTGAGCGAAATACTAATACACAAAAATGTAAGGTTACGTGACATGTTCTGTCTAAAGGTGACTTGAAAAGAAAAACAGAAAATATTATATTTGTTTCTCAGGAAGAGGCACTAAATACAAAAGCAATAAATTAAAAAAAAACATCCATGGAAAGAACTGCCCTGATAAGTGCAGATTGTGTGGTATATCTCTTGATTGAAAAATGGTCACACATTTTGTGAGTATCTATCCTCGCTCAAAAAGCGTACAAACGTCTGCATGATGAAGTTTGTACAAATCTTCACTCGAGTTTGTGTCAAAAGTTTGGAATTAAAGTGACCGATAAATCGTACCAACATCACGCTGAAGGGGAAGTGGAAAATTAGTTGGTTAAGGTTGTCTGGGATTTCAGAATTCAGTGTGAACTTACAGGAAACCGGGTATTTTAGGTGTGAACAAAAATACCAACTAATCAAACTTATTGGGATGGCTCGCCCAAACGAAATCAACTTAACAAGCAAGAAGAATACGAAACTACGAATTTATCAGAAACTAAGTGTGAAGATTGCTAGATTCTTGAATAAGATAACGTCCATCGTGCCAATAATCATATGTGTGCTTGGCTCAATTTCTGATGAAGCAGCAGAACTCCTTGGACATTAGCAGGAATTTATGTTACGAGGTGCATAGTGATTCTCTGGTGAAAAATGTATGTATAGTTTTCGTTATTATTTACTCATTAGGAGTAATCACATAAGTCATCATCAAAGATTTCGATTTGAGAACAATTTGCTATGTTATCTGGAGTATAAGTTACAACAAGTCTCACAAGATCCCCAGTACTCTCAACCTCTTTCGATGACCTTTGCAGATGAATTAGCGTTATCGCTACATCCGCTTACCATTGGTTACTCGTTAGCAGCCATCATTGCTTTTCATTAAAAATTTGGTTACAGTTAGTCACTTTTAGGTCACAGTCCTCCTTGCACTCATTCAGCGAAGGTTTCGCTAGTGCTTTCCGTCTTTGGTCTTTTTATCCTCCTTATCTTTCATCAGTTATTTAGTGTCGCGCATTATATGGTGATAGAAACACAAAAATTAAGGAGGCGTATGTGGTGATTTAATTAAAATTATATAGTTCCACTTTTCATGATTATATGCTATGTTACTAGTAGTAGTTTATGTATGTCCGGCTTGTGCTGGTAGCGCATGTGTTGTTATTCTCTGCATTTCAGTATTTTTCTTAAAATTTCAGCCGTTTACATTATTGCTATACGTTATGTCTTTTCAGCCATCCCTTTGTTTCCAATCGTTCACGTTCCTTTTTACAAAGTGTTTAGTTTTGTTCCTAGCGCTGCTATCATTATTGGTGTTACCTTAAATTCCTTCATCTTCCATATACGTTTGTGCTTTTTGTCCAGTTCATCTTATTTGTCTCCTTGCTATTCACTCTGTGGACTGATTGAACGACAAAATATACAACCTGGCAAAGGTTTTTTCTTTATTGTTGAGGATTATGATAGTCGGTCTACTGGCTTCGATAGATATGTCTGTTTGTATATTCATGTCTCATGGGGGTTTGTGATTTTCATTTTAAAGTACTGCTTCAGGTTTGTGTTTGGACTATTTGCCTGGTACTTTAAGATTCAGTTGTTTACATAATTTCCAATGTACTACCTTCTCTATTCGACCGTGTCTATTGTCATATTCTTGTCCTTTTGTTTTATTCTTTTGAGGTTACCGTGGATATTTTACATTCTTCTCAATCTTTTTTCTTCTTCTTCTTTTTCTTTTTCTTCTCCTTTCTCCGTCTTCTTTTAATATTATTATTATTGTTATTGTTGTTATTATTATTACTTTTATTATTATTATTAATGTTATTATTATTATTATTATTATTATTATTATACAAATATATTTAAAATACATTTGAATCAATTACATTGGTTCTTTTCATCTTTTTTTGCGTTAGAGAGGACTTGCTCTCGCTAGAAGTTATTTACACTAAAATATCTTGTAGTATTAATTAGAGTTATATGATTTTATTTATTATGACTTATTTATTACCTAATTTAAATTTCTAGATTATTTCTGGTGAATTTTCGTCTTCATTACTTTTTCACCTACATATAGTTGTACTGATTTATGGACTAACATTTATAGGCATCACATCTCATTGCGGTAATAATCTTTAACGTTTGTTATATCAAGTGGAGTCATGCCTTGTACAGGAAGAATGTCATAAAATATAATATATATATATAAATATAAATATACACTACAGGATGAAAAAATATCCTTGTATAAACATTAAACTGGCTTCATGATCAACGAAGAAGAACGAGTTAATTGCGAAACATAAAAACAGCATAATACGTGAAAAGATGAATTGATCGTTTGAAACTTCGTCTAATTTACAGATATATTCTTTTCAATAATCGGTTGTTTTAGGATCACCACATTTTAATGGTTGCCACATGAATGAATCCAGCTACAAAATAATACAAGTCTAGCCATAGACTCATGTTGTCTTAAGTTTATTGTTAATATATTACTGTATTTTAACATTCTGTGTGCGTATTCACATGCGTGATTTTTCTTTCTTTGTGAGGAAAAAGAAGCACCTGTTCGACTGCTGGTGTTCCTATGTACTATTCGTATTAGCATGCTAGAAACAAGTTATCGCGTTCACTTAATAAGTGTGAACGGTATGCTTGCTAAAATGTTTATGAGTAAATAAACTGTGGCTACATATATCATTAGAGACATAACGATGTTTCGATCTTTAGTTATCAAATAATATGATCTCCTCAAAAGAAACTTGTATCGTATTTAGTTGTTCATAGTGATAAAACTCCAGATTAAGAACTGAAGGTTCACATAACCAAATTAAAATGATAATTCAATTAAAGGGAATAAGAAAATCGCTGAGTGTTCGCTTTATCAAACAGTAGATAAAAAGGGTTGAACGAAGAAGGCTGGTAATTGTAATTCATACCAGATCGCAATGAGAAAGAACAAGTTAAATAGTGAATGAGTAAGGATATTCTGGAAAATAAAAGGAACTTCAATAAAGAATAGACATTATTTAGCGTTACACTATTTCTGATTTTGTAATTGTTTTTACGCGTGTTATTTATTTTTTTTTTAAGTATTATTACGATTGGTTTTATCATGTTTATATAAGAGTAAAATAAAGTGGCATTATTACAGGAAATAGCAATAATAATACAAATAATAATAATACAAATAATGATAATTATTATAATAGTAATTAAAAAAAATAATAATAGTAATATTGGCGTTTATAGAATACTTTGTAAATGACGCCAAAAAGACTAGATAAATGCATAATACAAAACACCGAAGTATATATATGGCAGCGAGAGACACGAAAAACAACACAGAAAAAAGAAGGACAAAGGAAAAAAAAACAAGAACAGTAAAATGGGAAGATAAACAACTACACGGAAGGTTCGCAGGGATAACTAAAGGCGAGTATAACGAAAACGCCTGAACATGGATGCGAAATGGACACGTACACCAGGAGATTGAATCGCTAATAACGGCAGCACAATATAACTCGGTAAGGACCAACCACATCAAAGCAAAGATTGATAATATACAAGAAAACAGCAAATGAAGACTCTTTGGAAAAAGAGATAAACCGATAAACAATAAAGAAAGTTAATGTAGCAAACTAGCTCAAAGGGATTACAGGAACAACTACGACCAAGTAGGAAGGACAGTACACTGGGAATTGTGCAAAAACTGCATCTCGAACGGACAAATAGTATAAGCATACACCCGCAACAGTAATTGAAAACGAGAATCACAAAATCCTACGGGACATGGACAAACAAACGGATAAACCCATCCAATCAAGAAGACCTTATGCTGTAATGATTAACAAGAAAGAAAAGCCCTGCAAATCGTAGACTTTGCTGTTTCAGCTGACCACAGGATAAGTATAAAAGAATAGGAAAAACGAAGTAAATACACGCTAGAGAGCTGAAAGGGATATGGATGGTAAAAAAAACAAAGATAATATATTTAATATTATGAGCACTAGGAACAATTCCTAAAACCTTATAACAAAGAAATGGAGAAATTGGAATCAGAGGAATGGCTGGAAAGATACAACGAATAACACAATGAAAATGATGGAAACATTAAGAAAAAAATCTTGAATGCGGAGACTAATACACATAAGCCACATACACGGGCTACACGAGCTACTGCTGAGAAAAACATGAAGAAGCGTTACATGTAACCAAGAACATTGCAGATACATTTCCATAAGTTCTATATCCGATCCCCTCCCATTACCCAATCGCCCCCCCCCACCAAAAAAAAAGAATAATGTCAAAGAGCCGAGAAGGATCAAGGAAGTGAAAGCACAGTAGAGAGAGCACTGCTTAAACCTCCACTAAAAAACTGTGAAGAGAACTGAACCTTGGGAGAGTGTTCATTGCTACACAAACTCCAGTGGAGACAAAATCAACGTCAAGCAGCTGTTGCTATGATGCAAATTTATTTTCAAATGAGGTAGAGAGTATTGGAAAATTGGCGAGACTTTTTGTCACCCAGCTTCCAAAGAACTCCACATGTTGTTTTCAATGAAAGACCTTTTACGACATATGTGGTAATGTCCTTGTAAGCCAAATAATAATAATAATAATAATAATAATAATAATAATAATAATAATAATAATAATAATAATAATAATAATGATAATGATAATAATGATAATGATAATGATAATAATAATTATAATAATAATGATAATAATGATAATAATGATAATAATAATAATGATAATAATAATGATAATAATAATGATGATAATAATAATAAAAATAATATAATAATAATAATGATAATAATAATAAAAATAATAATATACATTAAATTATTATAATAATTCTTTATGATTATTAGCAATTATAATATTTATAACATTCTGAGTATATTGAAATAAATATAATAGTTATTACAAAAAGTTATAATAATAGTAATGAGCATATTGATAGAAATCCTATTGAGAATAATTGCAATGATAACAGTAAGAGTAATTATATCAATAATTTATAGAATAATAAGACAATAGTAATAACATAGCAGTAAGCACAATAAGACGAAGATGAAAGAATGTTAATAACTATAATGATAAAATTCCTAATTATAAAAAAAAATGATTGTAATAGCAAACAACTTCATTTAAAATAACAGATTCAAACTGCAATAGTTTAAGCAGTAAAATTAATATTGATGCCATAGATATTACTTTCTGATTGTAGACAAAAAACGCAAATAACGCCTAACAAATTATAGATAAAAAATGAAATAATAAATGAAAAATAAGACAACTATTAAAAAATACTTATGATAAAATGAATACAATACATGATTATGATCAGAACGAATAAGATAATGGCGTAATTGATTGTAAATTATCCTAATAATAATACTAATGCTAATATTATCACAAATAATCTTACAAATAATCCTAATATTAGTAATTGGTTATTATTGGCTCACAAGGAGCTTTCACAGAGATCTTCAGAGATCTCTCCCTGAAAACACCCCGTGATTTTCCCTGGAATCTGAGTGAAAACAAGTCTCCCTAGTTTTTGCAGCATTCTTCACCTCTTTCGATTACATTTGCCATCAAATTTGCATAATCGCAATAGCTGCTTGCCATTGATTTCACATTGAAAGCAGCTATGGGTCTTCGCTGGAATTTGAGTATCACTAAGCTTCCCTAAGGTCCCAGTTCTCTTCGCAATTATTCGATTAAGGTCTGGTCAGTTCATCGGTCTTTCCTACTTCTTTGATTCTACTTTGTTATTTGGTCTCGATCTTTTTTTGAGGGGGGGTGAATTGGCAATCCGGGGATGGGGGTAGGCTTGGGTTAGAGAACTTATAGATATGCGGCTTCAGTGTTCTTGGTTCCACGTAGTGTTTCATGGTTTGCCTTTGCAGCAATTTGTCTGGCCCGCTCTTGTTGCTTCTGTCAGTTAGTTTCAACATTCAAGGGGGTTTCTTAATATGTACGCTGTTTTCATTACTGTTGCTCGTTGTATTTTCCCAGTCATTCTTTTATTCCAATTTCTACCATTCTTTTTTAAAGGTTTTTCGGAATTGTTCCTAGTGCTCCTACTATTATAGGTATTATTTGGTTTTCTTCACTTATAAACATCTCTCTCACTTCTCTGTCTAGCTCTGGCTGTTATTATTATTATTATTATTATTATTATTATTATTAATAGTAGGAATAAATACAATAGTAATGAATTATAGAAATATTAACGTAAAAAACATATCACAATTAAAATAATTATAATAATAAGATAGATAGGGAATTAATAAACGAACGTGACGAAACAGAAGTATAACATATACTGATATTTTCATATTTATTTTCTAATAAATTACTTATTCAAGATAACTGTTCTGATAGAAAATAGGAAATGAAAATCTAAAAACAAAAAAAATCTCTGCGATCTTAAACAAGTTTTAAACTTAATATCAAATGTACATTTCTTTATCGTATCGTATTTGTTATTCAACACTATTTTTGTATATGCACTTATTTATATGTGTAGCTAAAGGTATACATAATATATGAATTATATATGCATTATACAAATATTTATATACGTATATGCATATGTGAAAATTTAGGCGGAGTACAAAATTTGATATATTTGTGTATATCCATCTATGTATTTATGTATATATATATATATATATATATATATATATATATATGTATGTATATATATATATATGTGTGTGTGCATTTATATTCATATATATATATATATATATGTATGTGTGCTCTTATATTTTATATATGTGTGTGTATTTATATATGTACAGATATATATATATATATATATATATATAAAAACATTTATACACATGTGGATATTGTATATATATATATATATATATATATATATATATATATATATATATATACATAAAATTTGTTTAGATTTGTCTAGTTTTTCTGTCTAAAATTAATGTAAGGCAAATTATCGCATATTCATATATAATACATGCACATACAGTTTATATATATATGTGTGTGTGTGTGTGTGTGTTTGTGTGATTTTCAGAATGTGAGCGATTATATATAATTAATTTGACCATGCAATATATATATCTATATATTATGTATATATATATATATATATATATATATATATATATTGTCTTGTTACATGTAAAACGAAAAGGAAAAAAAAGTCACCTATGAAAACCAGAACCTTCCAAATTAAAACCTTGAACTATTATCTAAACCAAAATGTAAATTAATATTAAGCCGACTTCACAAATTGATAACAGTTCATTATTGGATGTTAATTATGAGGTGAAGCTCGAATGATTCAAACTCGAGATAGACAACGCCAAAAACATCCCCAGATAAATATGGAAGGGGAGATTATTTTCAAACAGCGTCCTGAATTGATAATTGAGCACCGGACTTATACTAAGTAGATATTAATAAGACCCTGGCACCTATTCCCCTTTTTTTCTAAATGGAGAGTAGATTATGCAGTGGATGTGTGATCGGCAGCTCCAGTAACTCTCGCTTTTCCTTTTATGTCCTCAGTCCTTATTAAATGAGTGATTTTTCTGACAAAGGGTGAAGAAAAAGATGCTTTTAAAGTCGGTAGTTCTTGGTGAACAGTAGTCTGAGATGTCGGACATTTTTTTTCTGTCTCTATATCTATCCTTGTGGCCATGTCACTAGTAAAGGTGCTGGAGGTAAATGTTTCGTCTGGGCTAATGTTATCCGCCCGATATTCAGGGACCCGAACCTTGGATTAACCACTAATGATGATGTCCTATGAGCAGGTTCAAAATACTGGGGCTGCGGTATTGCCATTTGGTAGATGGATTCTGGACCATGCACTAGTCTCTAGTGGGGCCTCTCGATGGCATACTAGTGGGTAATTGTTACAGTTTTACCTTATCATTGCATTAATGAAAAAAAGCCTGTCCTTTTCTCACATACTTTCCCTCTCTATACTGCTCTAACCAAGTATGCCGACCTGTTTCACAAATCTCAAAACCTCAATGTAGAATAGCTCCAGAAAAAAAACTCGAAAACCCTAGAGCCCCATCTTCCAACGTAGCAACCTACTACCAGGTCTCCTTCTCCAATATTTGGGGGTCTACGTTCCAACCTTCCAGAGGTTGAACCCCAATTACAGGAGACGAAACCGGACATATTCTTTCTAAGCGAAACTGGAATAGGACCGACCACTTCACTAGATGAGTTCATAATTAACGTATACTCAAACTAAACATCTAAATCTGACCCCAAGATCGCCATGGGCATGGACAAAGTGCCTACATTAAAGATTGCTTCCCGTGTAGCAGGGATATCTCTTGAGAATATCCTAATTTATCTTATATGTGTTTCCGGCCCCATTACTCTCTTTAAGAGTATATCTGAGAAAATAGATCACACCCTGTCTGCACATCCCTCGGCTAACATTCACATCTGTGGTGACTTCAACGTCCATAACGTGGAAGGGCGGACCCATTCAAATGAGACAGACGATGAGAGGAGGTTCTGTCATAATTTGTCCACTGTTTATGACCTCACTCAGATTGTTCGGGAGCCCACCCGTGTGCCCGATACTACCGGTCAGTATGCTAGCCTTCTAGACCTTTTTCTCTCAACTTCCCCTGAGCTATGTTCATGTTCCGTTCTTTCTCCCAAAGGATCCTCCAACCACTCTATCGTATCAGTTAAGATAAATATTAAATGTAATAAATTCCCAGACGTACCCCTCCACCGTACTGTATACCGATATTCCATGGCTTACTGGGATAGCTTCTGCACATTCATAGCTGATCTACCTCTGCTATCCATATTTAAACAGGATATGTCCTCTATAGTATCAGACGTGACTGAATGGCTAATTTTAGGCATAAACCGATTCATAAAAAATTAAAAAAAAAACAACCTAACAGCCAGCCATGATTCTTCCCAGAATATGCTGCTGCCATCACGCACAGAAATCCCTTTTTCCATAGCTACCAGCGTAATAGATGCATTGAGACTAAAGCTTCTTTCAGGAACGCCAGCAACCACTGTAAAAGAGTAATAAAAATGCAATAGAGCTATATGCTCAATCCGGTAAATCCAAAGTAGCTGATCAGTGGCTTCGTTCCCCCCAGTTTTTGCAAATAACAAATATGCCGACCTGTTTCACAAATCCCAAAACCTCAATATAGAATATATCCAGAAAAAAAATCGAATAAACCTAGAACCCCATCTTCCAACGTAGCCACCTACTACCAGGAAGTGTTCGTTCTATCCCAACCATTAACAATTGACCAGACGTCATCTCGTCAGCATCAGACAAGGCCAAACTATTTGCATCAAATTCTACCCTATGCGACGAAGGCTATCAACTCCCCAAATTTCCTCCTAAAACACACAACACGCTAGGTAACATACAAATATCTGTGCGTGAGGTCGCCAAACTAATCAAGAACCTTGATTCCAGTAAAGAGACTGGCCATGACGGCATCCCAATTGTAGTGCTAAAAAAGCTTTAACCAGAAGTTGCTCCCATACTTACGAAACTGTTTAAGCGTTGCCTTAAGAAGTGCTTTCCAATACCCTGGAAAAACTAATTAGTTTGTCCTGTATGTAAGAATTCAGGTGATAAGTCATCTCCCTCTCAGTACAAACCAATAAGTCTCCTGTGTGTCATGAGTAAGATGTTGGAATCCATATTAAATAGAGAAATAGTCAACCACCTCAGCAGAAATAACCTTCTTAGTCACACGCAATATGGTTTACGTTCTGCAAGATCTACCGCAGATGTGGTAATGGTTATATCTCATAGGATTAGTGAATCTCTTGACGAAAGCTTCCTTTCTATGACAATTACTCTTGATATATCAAAGACCTTCGACAAGGTATGGCATAAATATCTACTTACCAAGATAGCCAGCTAAGGTATAACTGGAAATTTTTTCTCTATCATCAAATCATTTCTCTCTGATAGGCTCATAAGAGTAGTGGTCGATGTACAAAAATCAGAGGCCTGCAATATTAATGCTGAAGTCCCTCAGGGGTACTTCATGGGTCAACCTCTCTTCTTGATCTACATCAATGATCTCCCTGAACATATACTTAAAGCATACGTTGACATTTATGCTGATGACACAACCATCTACGGCAACACATCAAAGGCTGTAAATGACAAAGTTTTCTCTCTCTCCCCTGATATCGAGCGCGTGGTTCAGTGGGGGAGGACGTGGCTAGTTACCTTTAATGCATCTAAAACCAAACTCCTGTCTTTACATCATCAACGCTCTGATCCCCATCTTGCATTAAGTGAAATGGAAGGCTCTCGTCTAGGAGAAGCACCATGTTTTGATAAGCTTCTGACGTTGACCTTTACTCCTAATCTGAAATGAAACACATAATCAACTCTGTTGCCAAGGTCGCTGGAAAGGTGGTGTGATCCTTCTATCGCTCCAGAAGATATCTCACTACTGAGTCAATTCTTTATCAATATAAAAGCCAAGTACGTCCAAGGATGGAATACTGCTTCCATATCTGGGCATCTGCTAAACTAGCCTATCCTGCCTTGACAGAGTACAAAATAGACTTCGTGGCTTAGTGGGGGATGCCTTTTCTCTTCCCTGCAACCTCTCTCCCACAGAAGAGACGTTGCGAGCCTATCTTTGTTTTATCGTAATTTCCATGGCAGGTGTTCGTCTGAGCTCCAATCTTTGGTTCCCCGTCGTAAATCTTTTATGAAAAACACCCGTCTAGCTGAAACCACGGTCAAAAAAAATTACCCCATTATTTATCTCTGGATAAATCAACACGTAGATTCCATCAACAAAGCAACTGTATGCCTATGGAGCTCTATTCCGTCTGCCTGCTTTCCACCTGACTACAACCTGGATGTGGTCAAGTCCAACGTAAACAAATTCCTAATGAACCGCCCCCTTAAGTAGACGCTTTATTTAATCTCCACACTAACGTATTGTACATGCAATAACCCTTATCCCTGACGTGGTTTCGATAAGTTTTGACCACCTTGTAATATATATATATATATATATATATATATATATATATATATATATATATATATATATATGATAATATTTATATTAATTTTATAATTTTACTACTTTGTTTCCAGATATAACATGCATACATTATTTAAGGTTGCAGACGTGGGCAGCAACGGATGAATAATAAACTACATAAATACGTGTGGGTTTTTAACTCATCATCATCATCATCATCATCATCATCATCATCATCATCTTCATTAATAGTATAATAATAATAATAATAATAATAATAATAATAATATTAATAATAATAATAATAATATGTAAGCCACTCTCCTGTTGCCCGTACGAACACAATTTAATTCCCATGCATATATACGACAGGCATTCCAAACCTAATGCATTTTGTTGTTTTTCGAATGGACTAAAGAGGGTTGTTATGTTCATACTTATGATGACTTCATTTATGCATTTATGTTGTGAAGGTTTTAGTATACTAAAGGTTAGACTCTTAGAGCAACTTCTGTCACGAATGTTCGTCAAATGTTCGTATTTTGGGACAATGTTGATGGCAATGTAGAAAAATACATACTACACAATCTAAATCAATTTTGCACCAAAGAATGTTTCCCTAGTACAATTGGATATATTTACGAGCGGATCTTTTCGCAGATATCATTTGTTAGTTGATGCTATTTCGTTTTGGAATTTATGTTTTAATCCTGTGAAAATGTTTTAATTCATTCCATACATCTGTGTGACAACATTTAATATATATACATAACAAAACATGTGTGTAATACTTATAGAAAATTTCCTATATTTGAAAATAATAATAATAATAATAATAATAATAATAATAATAATAATTTGCCTATATTTCGCTATATTTTATAATAATTTGCCTACATTTAATAATAATAGTAATTTGCTTATATTTAATAATAATAATTTTGCCTATATTTAATTATAATTTATCTATATTTAATAATAATAGTAATAATAATTATTATTACTATTATTATTATTATTATTATTATTATTATTATAATTATTATATAACTTATAATTATAAAAGGATTTTCCTCATTGCAATGTAAATCTACAATATATATCTATCTATCCATCTCTCTCTATATATATATACACACGCACAAAAAATATGTGTGTGTATGTGTGTGTGTGTGTGTTTATGTGCGTGTGTCTGAAAATCAGCTCAAGTAAATGAAAGAAATCCTTTTGTACTTCCTAGGAGATCTGCTGTGAAAGTACAACGATTTAATTTCGTGCAGAACAGATAAATAAAAATATGCTTAATAGAAGCATTTGAATTGAAGTAAAAAAAAAATAATACAACAGTCAATTTGCAAGTATAGACAGCTGTATTCTTGCGTGAGGATGCCACTTTCCTCTATATGAACTTAACCGACCCAAACAGCAAATGTTGCAAACACAACCTGGTCGATATCATTTCAGATGTATGCTTATAATAATAATAATAATGATGATGATAATAATAATAAAACCGATAATAATAACAATAATAATAACAACAACTGCAATAATAATAATAAGAATAACAATAATAATAACAGCAACACTAATAATAATAACAATAACAACAATAATAATAACAACAACAACAATAATAATAATAATAATAATAATAGCAGCAGCATGCTTACTCAGTAGGAGTTAGCATTAAGGCTTACACTAGAATAATGTATACAGAGATCACATATAGAGTATTATGTTAGCCTTTAAATAATTAAGCTCTTATATATATATATATATATATATATATATATATATATATATATATATATATATATATATATATATATATATATATATCACTAGCATGGGTGCCCGGCGTTGCCCGAGTGTTTGGAGGTGTATGCTGAGCAAAAAAAGGGGTAATTTTTTAAACTTTGACCCCTATTATGACCCCTGAAAATTTATTTTTTTGGCCTCAAGATAAGTTACTTTTCTACCAAACTGGATATATTTTTCGTATTTTTATTCAATGTAACATGTTTATTCAGCTCGAAAACCATACAGTGTTTACCGATGTATTGGAAAATTCAAGATGGCGTCTTAGTCCCTCTTGAACACGGTAAGTTTGGGAAAAGGTGTTATAAATAAAAAACTGAATAAAATACTGTTAAAAACTCGCTCAATATGTTACCGTGACATAGGTTGACATATATTCGGCGGGTTTTTAATAGTATTTTTTCTAGTTTTTTATTTATAACACCTTTTCCCAAACTTACCGTGTTAAAGAGGGAGTGAGGCGCCATCTTGAATTTTCCAATACATCGGTAAACACCGTATGGTTTTCGAGCTGAATAAACATGTTACATTGAATAAAAACACGAAAAATATATCCAGTTTGGTAGAAAAGTAACTTATCTTGCCTTTGATAACATGTATTTGTTATATATTTGGTTTTTGACAACTTTTTCGAATTTATGTGTACAGTAATACAAACCCGTTTTTCGAGCTGAATAAATATGCTACATTGAATAAAAACACGAAAAATATATCCAGTTTGGTGGAAAAGTAACTTATCTTGCCTTTGATAACATTTATTTGGGTAATCTCCAAAAATACCGTTAGGGCTTACAACATGGCCGCCAGAAGAGTCAACAAAAAACTGCGAATAAAATATATAAAACTCGTAATTTCTGTTTTTAAAGTGGGTTGTCAATTTTCTTTATGAAATATACTTCCAAAATAAACTATTACAGTCGTTTAAAACATAATAGAAGTATTATTTTTTATTTTTTAAAAACAATGTTTACAAAATGTCTACGAACGTGCGTAGACATTTTGTAAACATTGTTTGGTTGCCATAACAACGTGACGGTAGTGAACGTGTGTGTGTGCGTGTGTGCGCGTGTGCTTGCTAGTACTACTATTAAGTTTGTCGGAGCGTTTGATTTCGTGTAGTTTAGTTTCGTATTTTTTTAATTTGTGAATAACAAGTTATTAAAAAATTAAACCCTTCCAAGATGGACAATAAATAAAGCCATAATATTTTATGGTAAAGGTAAGAGCGTAGAAACCATTGTTTTTTAGGAGATGTGATTATTGGATTAACCAATCAGAAATCGTCTGTGGCACACACATCTCTGTTTTTATAGATATATAGATAGATTATTATATTTTCACCCCGAACAAGGCAGATTGTAACTCTGATATAGGGGGCTCCTATTAGGGGACCTAAGCTACAGGGGTACTCTGCAAGGAATTTGGCAGCAAGATGTCTGTTCAGGTTAAACTTGAACTTCGGCATGTCAGTACAGTTGGGGAAGCTGGGACCCGGAAGGGAGTTCCAATGTCTAGCAGTTCTGGGGGAGAAACTACTGGAGTAGAAATCTCTCTTATATCTAGGGATATCTACTTAAGTTGTTTGTCGGGTTTGTCAGGGGTTTTTATGTCGAGGGGGTACAAGTGCTTGCAGTTCGTCGGGGCATTCACCATTAAAATACTTGTAGATCAGGCAGAGAGACGAATCATTTCGTCGAGGGGACAGAGGCTGAAGCTTAGATTACAGTTTAGGACCTATCAAGTTGGCGACTCTCTTTCGATCCTTGTCTAGGAGAGAGAGAGAGAGAGACTAGTAGCAGATGCACCAGCCCAAATATGAAAACAATACTCCATACATGGGCGAATGGTGGTCCTGTGGGGGTAAAGTATACTTTCGGGCGTTAGTAGCACGGTAAAGAGAGCCTACCTTCTTCGTAGCGTTCCTGGTAATGCTTCCAATGTAATCGTTCCAACTCATGTTTCCTGTGAATGTTAGTCCGGGGAGTTTTAAAGAAGTACTTTCAGATAATCAGTCTTTGGCTAGTGCTATAGGTGGTAGAGTAAATGTCTTGTAATTATTGAAGGAAACAAGTTTAGTCTTGGCAGCATTGAATGTGACCATCCATTTTTGCCCCCATTCTACTACAGATTGGAGGGCATCCTCTAGTGTTTCTGCCAATTCCTTTGATATGTGTTCATTTGTTTTCCTGTGGTGCCTGTTATAGAGCGGGGTGTCATCAGCCTATATAGCCATTTCAGAGACAATTTTGTAAGAGTAGTCATTTATGAATATTAGGAATAATAAATGTCCAAGGGAAAACCCCTGAGGCCCACCCGCATTTATATTATATTGTTTAGATGTACGACCGTCGAGGACAACCTGGATTTTTCTCTTATCTGAGGAGTATTTCACAAGTACAATTACTCGGACGTTACGCTCGGAATATGACTGAAGCATTAGTGGTGATCATGTCGGTTTCTAATATATTCTGACAAATGCTTAGATGATAATCTCTCGACATATACAAACGTGAGAATGTGCGGAAAGGGTACTTCTCAACTTATATACTAACGAATATTTTATCTAAAAAACTTGAAATTTGGTTTATAGGGTATTCAGACACGTCGAAAACGTTTTAATCAAGTTTCACTCGCAACGTAATCTTCTTATGGGTTAGATTTGAAAAAAAAAACACTGTTATATGTTGGTGATCGGCTATTTATCTGTTTGTCAACTGTCCCCCAATGCGCATGCGTGAACGGTTCACATGATAGATTACTTGTGCTAGCAATCAGTAGGTTTGAATTCACGTTTTAAAGATCGTGTTTAGTTAGGCTAATAGTAACCCTCAATGATTGTATCTTAAGGTTTTTTTTTTTTTATTCATCTCGAGTTTTTTTATTTGTTTTTTTTATTCTAAGTAGTGAACTGTTTAGAAAAACGCATAATACTCGCATGGAGTCTCAGTTTATTTCTGTTATGTATTATTTCTTTATAAAAAAAAATATTGTTATGTTTTATGCAGGGCAAGGCTGGGTACATCTTCAAGTATATATATATGAAAGTGATAAGTCCTGAGGATACTTCTCAACTTATATGGCACCCGTGCTGGTAGCGGCGTCCAATATTTTTCTTGGTGAGGTCAGGCAAGGACACCTGATCGTCTTCGGAAAACTTCGGCTCGTTATGTCTGGTTCTTCGAAAGGCTATCACATGAAATCCAGGTATGCTGGAAACGAATTCTCTGGAAGCGGAAAGATGAAGCTGGCAAAGGTCAGAAGGAAACCAGACAATTGAAATTCTATTTTGCTAAAATTAATTTCACAATAATTACAGTCTTTTTACATATATGTACACTTCAAATTCTTTGTCCGTTTTCAATTTAGTTATTCTTCTTTGGAGATGGTACTCAGACGAAAGGGAGAGGGGTGGTGGTGATCACGTCCTCAGGGAGCGATATTTTTATCTCGAGATTCTGCGCCAATCTGATTAATTTCGAGGGACATTGGCCTTATGCACTCCAGGTCGGGTCGGGGTGGCAAATCCCATAAACCAATCAAATTAAGATACGTGTCTGGGGGAATCCCCAGATGCGAATTACGGGTGTACAGTTAAGCCAATATTACCAGTCTTTAAATCTGAGACCCCCAAAAATATATATTCACATGACCTGTCATTCAGAATACCTGGCCCGGTGTTCTTCAGGCCAACAAGTACAATCCCGTTTCTATATTGTCTGGCATTTCCTGTTGTTTTTTTTCAAATCACAATTATATCTCTGAGTTTGACAATAACACAAAATATATCTGAATTTTCAAACAATAAAGCAAAATACACCTATATATTTCAATTTCAAGTCTTTTTGATATCCGCTGTCGTCCGGGCTTAATGTAACAATTTTGTTTTATTTACCCGGTCTTTCTTAGGTCCCAGGGGAGTCTCAACCTCCCCAATGAAGGGCAAACCGCTCCATCGGGTCGATCACGTTACACCAATAAATATTTGAGCTACAGACTGGGTATATAGGTTATTCGGACATGTGTAGCATATTTTAATTTTTTCATCAGAAAAAGGCTTTGAAACACTCAAATTAAAGAAAATTGGTACGTGAGGATTATCAAGTTTCTATGTTGTCAACTGATTTATGGAAGCATATGAGTGAATCGCTCACATGACAGATTACTGATTTGAAGAAAATTATGTTTTTAAATTTGTTTAAAAACTTCTCAAGCTAGTCTAATGGTTATCCTAGTTGATTCACACTCTTAATTTATCATCTAAGCTCGAATACTTTTTTACTTATAATATGTGAACTGTTTAGAAAAAAAAAACATAGTATTCGCATGCAAATGTTTCAGTTTTGTGTTTTTACTTCATTTTTATACTGAACGATGTTTTTATACAGATTTGACATTTAGTATATAGGATATACAAACATGTAGAAAACCATTAAATCGGTATTTATCCGATTAAAATAGCTGCTAAGTCAAAATGTAAAAATTGGCCCCTGGGGATTATCGGATTGTTATCTGTTTATCAACTGTTTCACAACTTAAACTGATGCGCGAATTGTCCACGTGATTATTTCCTTATGTTTGTATTAGTTGAAAAACTAAAACAGATTTTGGCAAGCTTGCCAAATGTTTATCGTACTTGATTCACTCCCATTATGTTTTGGTTTTCTTAGCACACAATACTCAAATGCATATGCCTCAGTTTCTTTCAGTTTGTGTTTTACTTTAGTTTTTTACTGGGAATTAAACGTCACGTTTTATGCTGAGTAACGCTGTGTGTTTGCTAGTTAATCAATAAACCTATACAATAAGGTTATTTGTCATTCTGATTTTATTTTACTTTTCATATATATATATATATATATATATATATATATATATATATATATATATATATATATATATATAATTATTTCGTTTGTTTTGTTTTTTTTCTCAAAGGTCTGCCGAGGTTGCTGAATCGTAGATATGGTTCGGCAACCGAAACATGTGTACCTAAACAGATAAAACGGCGATAAAAAGTACATATATTCTCTGCAATAGTATTAAGCACTCTCTCAAGGTTTTTACTAATGACAATTCTTGATATATATATATATATATATATATATATATATATATATACTCCTATAAATCCGTTTCTCTTTTGTGTGTATTGATATTCATATTAAAAACTCTTTTTTTCTTTATTTAAAAAGACAATACAATGTTGTTATATATGGGTCGTAGAATTGCATTCACTGGCAAAAGATCTAGCTTATTTGTGTATTCTTTTAAACATTTATTTTAATTAATTCCCTATTAGTTTTTTCGGTTTTCTTATGCAATTATCATCTTTAGTCAACTATTACGTGTAATTATATTCATGCAGATATTCTACATGATTTATACTTGCATAATATTTGCGTAAAAATGTGGACAAAAAACAAAATTGTTTCCATATATATTAATCTATATATATGTAGTTTTGTTTTTTCTATCTATCTATCTATCTATCTATATATCTATAAAAGTGAACGGGTATGTATGTGTATCTGTGTGTCTGTGTCTGTGTACATTTCCCTACGCAATAACTCTGTCAATTTTTAATGTACTCGTCTACGGACTCGACATTTGATATGCAGGGTACTGAGATTTCGGAAAATCGAGGTGATCGGTTTTTGGCCAGAAATTTGGCGATTAAGTGGTCAAAATTAAACGATTTAACCTTTGAGAACTCTACCAAACTCCTCTGACAATTTTGTGTCTACACACTTGAAATTTTAAATATAGTTTCCTTGGACATGGATCAAACTAAATAACTTGATTTGAGTCCAAAACAATACATTTTGAGGGGTCATAATAGGGGTCAAATTTAAAAAAAATGACATCTGTGGTCTCTTACAAATTACTCCGAGAAATATTTGAAATTTAACATGAAGGGTATTAAGAGATAGGGCAAGCTTTTTTTATCAGTTTGAGTCGAAAACTTTTAGTTAATAATATATAAATGTATGTATGTATGTCTGTTTGCATGTCTGCCTTAAACTTTTAGTAGAGGCGACGGATTTTAACAAGATCAGTATCGTTTAAAAGTTCCATCTTTCATACGACAAATATCGAAGAATTGGCTAAATACATTAATATCTTCCTCTTTAAATAGACAATTTTCTACAGGGGGGGTCACTATTTCCGCCGATATTTTTGAAAGTTATCCTCTCGTTTAGATTGTCTAGCCTTAATTTTAAAAAGTGTTGCTTCCGGTGTGGCGGTGGTCTTCACAGCATAAACGTTACCACGTTCTACCAAGTTCTTTTCCTCCTTTGCGGTACGGGTTCGAGCCTACCTTCCTACTACCACTTTTTTTTTGCTCAACATGCACATACAAACACCCGGGCAACACCGGGATTAAATGCTAGTATATATATATATATATATATATATATATATATATATATATATATATATATATATATATATATATATATATATGTGTGTGTGTGTGTGTGTGTGTGTGTGTGTGTGTAGAATTATGTATATGTGCAGAAAGATATATATATATATACACATAAATATAAATATACATACACACACACACACACACACATATATATATATATATATATATATATATATATATATATATATATATATATATCATCTTTCTTTTAGATACATCGAACTTATGGGTGTGTGAACCATGCATCCTTTATTGTCGACAATTTGAAATTTCATAGAAATCTGATTCACATCATCAGGAATGTGTGCAAGTCTCGTTAAGAAAACATTCGATGTATAGGAAAAAATAAAAATTGAAAAATCAAAATAATCTATTACTAAACGGAAGCTTTCTATGGATATATATATATATATATATATATATATATATATAAAAATGCATATGTGTACACACATACATGCACACATACATACATATATATACACATACGTATATGTGTGATCATTTATGCATATTCACGTTTATTTAATTTATTTATTTTTTTGTTTTCTCTTGTTTTGTTAGTTTTAAAGCTATTTTGTACCGCTATCCTAGAGTAAGTTTGATTTTGTGCACACAGTTGTTTGCTATTTCTCGTCTACAGTTTAATAGATTTTGGGGTTCTTTAAAGTACAGGATAGCGAAATTGTTCACGAATGCATAATTTACATGGATAGATTCAGAAACACACACTAACGCATATGATTTATATATATATATATATATATATATATATATGGATATATATATGGATATATATATATATGGATATATATATGGGTATATATATGGATACATATATGGATATTTATATGGATATATATTCGTTAATATATACGTATATAGATGGATAAATATTCATATGTATATTCATATGTATGTATGTATATTTATCTATCTATATTCATATATATATATATTTATATATTTTATTCATAAATATTTATATATATACATACACACATATATATATATTCTTATATATACATGTGTATACGCATATATACACACATATATATATATATGCATGCAGATATGTATGTACATCCATACATATATATATATTATATTCATATATATATATATATATATGTATGTTCATATATGCACATGCATATGTATATGCATATATATGTATATATATATATTTAACATATGTATACACACATATATGTGTGTATATATATATGTGTATTTGTATGAATAAATTAATATATGCATATTTGTATATATATTCATATATATATAAACAAATATATTCACATATATATACATGTATAAATATACATATGTATATATATATCATAAATCAATCAATCATATATATACATATATACATACATATATATATATATATATATATATATATATATATGTATACATATATTATAAAGCGGAATGTGTGGGTGTGTGCGTGTGTGATCAAGAATAGGCTCCTATACGGTTGACTATTAAAAAAAACTGATTTCACATAAAATTTTGTGGTGTGCGTCCTCGCCTGGTCCACAGAGTATGGAAATATAAAAAATTTAAAAATTCAAAAAATATTTACAAGTGTTTTGATATAAATGTACATAAGGATTATTTGATAATATGTTTTAAAAAAGTAGGGATGATATAATAAAATCGTGGAGTCTGCGTTCGTGCCTGGCCTCCATATAATGGGAATAGGCACAAAATTTATATAAAGACTTTTCATATCTATCTGCGTAAGTATACTTTGATAATTATTTTTCAGTTTGAAGAAATATGATATAATAAAATTATAGGGTGTTCGTTCGCGCCTTACCTCCACGGAATGTAAATATGTCACAAAGTTTAACAAGGGGTTTTAATATAGATCTACAGGATATTGTGATAAGTGTTTCAGTGTTCACAGGTATGGTATGATATATATACATATATATATATATATACACATATATATATATATATATATATATATTATTCGTGTACGTATATTTATTTGCATTTTCTATTATTCCCCAATTATCAGATGGAAATCGTGAATTTGTACGTGCATATATTTGTGTATGCGAGCGAAAATTTTGAAGGGATCCTAAGGACAGGAAACTATCTGAATTGTGTCCAGTTTGGATGAACCCATTTGAACCAAGACAATAGAAAGATTGATACCAGGAATAAATTACTACGTTTTATTATTCAGGAAATGCGATATTTTAGATTGAATTACGCATATTTATTTCTCAACATGCATGCAGATTTGGTAGCAACCTTATTTTACTTACTCTACTTCATACTGTATGTAAATATTTGGCTATGATTGAAAAAATGATATAGAAAGTGTGAATTGTTGTCATTATCATATTATCTATATAATACTAAAACTCTGTCGTTCGGTGTTGTTTGCTTGCGCAATATCCTCCTCCTACGTCTGCTACTACTAAACTTTCTCTTCTTGCTACTACTATTACTTTTTCATCTTTACAACTACTACTACGCCTACTCTTCCTTCTCTTACTGCTACTGCTACTACTACTACTACTACTACGCCTCCGCTTCCCTATTCTACTATTACTACTACTTGTTGACATGTATTTTCCCTACTACTACTCTAAAAGAATGACTCATAGAAATCTATCTATATTTTTTTGTTTCCTTTTAATATACTTTCATAGAAATGTGTCTGTTATGTTACAAAATCCATTTTCTTTACGTCACAAGTGTCAAGCTCATACCTTAATTCCATAGCTTATATAACATACTGTTCCCTTAGGAGATGTTTTGCAACTATTCTATATTACAACTATACTGTCAGAATTTTTTCACAAATAAATAACTTAGACCTGGTGAGAACGTTTTTTTTCGTTACTGTGTACGTTTTCATTTGCCTTTTTTTTTTTTTGCGTTTCAAATTATCCAAATAAACAATTGTTAATACTTTCTGCATTTTTCTTACACCGTTCATTTCCGTATTACGTTTAAGTTATTTTTACGCAACTCATAATTCGATGGCTGTAAGTTTTTTTTTTCAAAAATAAACAATTATAAACAGAATGACTCATAGAAATCTATCTATATTCTTTTTTAATTTTAATATACTTTCATAGAAATGTTTCTGTTATGTCAAAGAAAAACTATTTTCTTTATGCCACAAGTGCCATGCTCATACATTAATTCCATAGCTAATATAACATACTGCCCCCTAAGGCGATGTTTTGCAACTATTCTATATTACAACTATACCGTCGAAATTTCTCACAAATAAATAAACTTGGACCTGTTGAAACGTATATTTTTACTGTGTACGTTTTCAGCGGCCTCATTTTTTTTTGCGTTTTAAATTATCCAAATAAACAAGTGTAATAGTTTCTGCATTTTTTCTTACATCGTTCATTTCCGTATTACGTTTAAGTTATTTTAACGCAATTTTCTTACAAATAAATCTACTATTTTACAATGTATTGTTTCACTATGTACGTTTTCAGCTCCCCAATTTTTTTCACGTTTAAATTAATAGATATTTCAAAATTTGAATTTAACTTTAAGTATTATGGTATCTGTTCAGTGCACATTTACCTATAAGTATGGCAAACCACTTATAATTCAATGGCTGTAAGTTGTTTTTTCAAGATTAAACAATTATAAACAGAACGGCTCATAGAAATCTATCTATATTCTTT
>NC_136484.1:176259209-176371709 GCF_053919585.1 Euprymna scolopes | reverse complement strand
TCGGTAGGGGCACTTCAGGCCACAAACTATTGGTCCTTGCTTGAGACGCCCCACGCGAGAGACGTGTGGCAGAGTTAGGAAAAATAATATACAGACGGCTTACATCACTCTCATCGGTACTGGGATAGTTCCTAGCCTCGAATCTGTCGTCCTGATTGTCAAGAATGGATTTTTCACTGAAATTATACCCATGTCTATAAAGAGTCGAATCAGCAATGAGATCCTCATTATACTTCAAGGATTGGATGAGTGTATTTTAGCAATATGGATTATAGAAGTCAATCAATAAATATCACACAAATTTGAATTACTTTGGAATATTATACATGTTTGACGTGACTTAAAAGGAGCTATCGTTCTATGTAAAAATCCGAATATTTTATATTGGCGTTGAATGTTTCCATAGTCATTAGGCATAAATCAACAACACCCCTTTGTTTTCCGATCCGTTCACTTAAAGACATGAAGCTGTCAAATATTCTTGACTATTAGCAAATAGCAAATAGAAGCCTGAACAGAAACGTGTGCTCTATCCCATTGTCATTTATGGACTTGAGGTAATCTCGTCAGCATCAGATAAAGACAAACTCTTTGCCAAAAAATGTGCAGCTAATTCTACCCTTTGCAACCAAGACTGCCAACTCCCAATATTTCCTCCTGTATCAGAAAACACGATTTTTTATATACAAATATATGTACAGGATGTTGCCAAGCTAATCAAAACCCTTGATTCCAGCAAAGCAACCGGCCCTGGCGGTATTCCGAGTATAGTACTCAAAATACTTCAACAGAAACTAGCGCCTATAATTATAAAACTGTTTAAACATCGTCGTAAAGAGAATTGCTTTACATAACCCTGAAAACTCTCAAGGGTATGCCGTTTATTTAAGAATTCAGGTGATCGCTCATCTCCCTCTCAGTACAGGCCAATAATTCTCATGTACGCCATGAGTAAGTCGCTGGAATCTGTGTTAAATAGAGAAGTAATCAACCATCTCAGCAAAAAATGACCTTCTTAGTGACGCGCAATATGGTTTCCGCTCTGCTAGATCTACAGCAGATGTGCTTACAGTTATATCTTATAGGATTAGCGAATCTCTCGGAGGAGGCTACCTTTCTAAGGAAATTGCGCTTGACATATCAAAGACTTTTGATAGGGTATGGCATAAATGTTTACTTCAGAAAATCTCCAGCTACGGTATAACTGGAAATATCTTCTCAATTATTAAATCATTTATCTCTGATATATGCATAAGAGTAGGATTTGATGGGCAGAAATCAGAAGCTCACAATATAAATGCTGGAGTCCCTCAGGGGTCCATACTGGGCCCAACTCTCTTCTTGATCAGCATTAATGATCTTCCAAATCACATCCTTACATAATTTGTAGACATTTATGCTGATGATACGACTATCTATGGTAGCACATCTACGACCGTAAACGACCAAGTTCTCTCCGATTCTCTTTCCTCTGATTTGAACAAGTGGTGCAATGGGGAAAGAGGTGGCTTGTTACTTGTAATGCATCTAAAACTAAGCTTTTAGCTTTACATCCTCACCGCTCTGATTTCCATCTGGCATCAATTGGAAGTAATGTTTATCGTCTTACGACGGTCTTGTGTTTTGACAAGCTTCTAGGCTTGGCCTTTACTCCTGATCTGTAATTGAGCACATATATTAAATCCGTTGCCAAAGCTGCTGGAAAAATTGTGGGATCCTTTTATCAATCCAGTAGATATCTCACTGCTTATACAGTTCTCTATTTATATGAGAACCAGGTAGTCCAAGTATGGAGTACTTTTGTCACATCTTGGAAAGAGCTGCTAGAAAGGACTTGTCTGTCCTTGATAGAGTTAAAATAGACTTCGTAGCCGCGTAGGGGGTGTTCTTTTCTCTTCCCTGCAACGTCTTTCTCACAGAAGAGACGTTGCAACTGGTATTTGCTTTATCTTTATTTTCATGGCAAGTGTTCGACTGAGCTCCAATCTATGGCCTCCCCCTAGCCAAACTTTAAGAAGAAACACCCGTCTAGGAGAAAACACTATCAATAATTCCCCCTATTCTTTATCTGTACCGACACCTAAACGTAAATTCCATGAACAAAGCTTATATCTTAGAACTGCGCGCCTATGGAGTTCTATTCCGTTTTCTTACTTTCCCGCTGACTACAACATGGTTGTCTTCATGTCTAACTTAAACACGTTTTTGATGAGCCGTTCCATATAAGTTAACAAATTTACCGAAATTTCCATCACTAACGATTACTTTATTGCCCAATTGTCTATTGTCCACTCTGTAACGCTTATCTTCGAGTGGCATCTGAGTCTTTATAAGTGCTGACGCCTTTGTAAAAAAATAAATTTCGCATATTATTATAAAATATTTTGTTAGCATTATATATTGACGTGAATTTGGGGAATATATCATGAAAAAGCGCAAAGATATTATTTTCGAGGAATAATGCTATATAAGAAAATATAAAGTTTCAAGAAAATGTATTAAACCCATGTCTACTTATTTTCTCCTTAATTGTAAGTTTTCGCAGTGCACTATTATGGAAGATTTTCTTTGAAACAAATCTTCGAGAACAAAAAAAAAAAAAAAAGAAATGACGTGTTTACAAGTAAAATGTACATAAATGAAATGAAAACAACTGATTAGAATAAATAATATGATTGTATTTCGCGTATAGACATATTTCTGAATATTCTCATACTTTTATTTCTATATTTAAAACGAGAGCTCAATCTCCCTTACATACTAAATCGAGGAACAGCTACTAAATTAAAAACAGAGAAAGGTCCCGAATAGTGTATATTTCGATAATATTCGATAATATTCTTATATTGTTACCAACTCTGCATGCAATAACTATGTGTTTTAGATTTAGATGTGCATTGAATGAGAACAAAAATCGATATACATATTGCAAATGATGTGGTAATCTCCCTCTCTCTCTCTCTCTCTCTCTCTCTCTCTCTCTCTCTCTCTCTATGTATATATATGTATATGTATATATACATATGTGTGTATATATATGATTATAATAAAGAATCATATATATATATATATATATATATATATATATATATATATATATATATATATATATATAAGATTTGTTGTTGGCGTTTTAAGCGATATTTACAACTTTCGAAACGCCGTTATTTATATTTTCCGCTAGTTTAAAGTGTTATAAGAGTGTTTTTTTCTGTAACAATATATATATATATATATATATATATATATATATATATATATATATATATATAATTACACCTAGTGAATATAAGAGATCAAACGAAAGACCAGGAACGAGATGGAGAAACGACCTTATACAACACATGGCAGCATATAGCTAGCTGAAGTCCAGGGAGGGTTTCCTCATTAATTATTTAACCGTCAACTAAGCTGTTTCCTACAACGAGGGGGTCACTTATTTTCCTCAACATTTTTGCAAAGTCATCATCCGCTTTTTAATGACTAGCCTTATTTCGGACCGCGCCAACTAACATTTCTCGCGGTAAGCGCGGCGACAAAACAGTTCACCTTTTTTCACTTGCTTTTTCTCTTAGAGTTAGATTGGAGCCTGACTGCCTGTGTGCTTACTTTTTTATTTTGCGCTCGCACGGGTACTTGATGATATTTCCATTTTTTAAGGAGTTGGTCAATTTAATTTTTTTGTTTGAGGTTTCCGCGGCTCAATACCCTTACCATAAAACCTCTCGGCACCTGAACAATACTGGGTGGCTTCGCAAGTATTATTATAAATACGAAATCTGTATTAATCAAGGTGTCATATTTTACGACCGGCAATGCTGAGCGACCTGCTAGAATATATATATATATATATATATATATATATATATATATATATATATATATATATGCGTCGCTCCCTATTTTTTATGGGACGTATTTAATTATTTTTTTATTATCGAAAATTATTAAGAGCAGAAAAGATATACATGTATGTTTCTAGCTGTGATAAGCGTAGTTTAGGATTGACCTCATGACATCAGCATCTGTAGTCTTGTATTTTACAGATGTGCTCAAAATGTGGCGCGGATTTTTATATCGCTTTTAACTTTAAGATTTATTGTTTTCATTTTATAGCGATATTAACCAATTCGAAACGCTCTTAATTAAATTAAGATTTTATTTCCTTTACATTTAATTAGCATTGTCACGGTCCAAAAAAACGACTACTGTACTGGAATTTAAATAGAAGCCTTTATTTAATACACGGGTCCATAATACGCCAACGATACTGAGTAGAATCTTAAATAACTTGTATTATGTGTATCATTCTCACAGAATGTTGTAGCTTAAACCGAGAGCTTTTTTTTCATCGGACCAATTAAAATGTTTGTTCCAAATTCCGTACATATTCCAGATTTCGACAAAGATTTCTGCAGAAAGTACGCGGTTACATCGGCCGAAACGCTAAAGATGAGAATAGCAAAATGATGATGCGAATAAAATATCTTTTAATTTCAATGCAATATTCTGTAAAAAAATATAATATATTCTTCTGATTACCTCTCCTTATAATTTTCCTCATCCGTTTGTTACACATTAATATATTTTTTTTCTTTTTGAACTGACTTCTCTGCCTTGTTCGACATTATCACTACCTCCACTTCTAATGACAACCCTCCCAACACCATCTGGCTAGCATTGCTAATCCCTCGAAATTAGCTTCAAGGCCTTTTGTTCGTCCCATTCTACAAAATTGTGTACGACAGATACGGAGACAATGCGAGGCAGCTGTTCGTTGGATTAATGCTATCTCAATTAGTTTCAATGTATTTCCGGTATCTTAGGGTTATCGACTTGATATAACCAACCCCGACAATCAAAATTCTACGCGCTCAGCGATAGTAATTTGAAAAACGAACCAAGAGATACTTCACCCAGACAGGGAAAGAGCAACACCCAAACGGACATAGACATTTGTGTAGGTACACGCACATTTTTTCGGTCATTTGGTTCAGAAAGATTAACTGATAACGGATTTTCATGGTAAAATCTTGTTGCATATTTTGGCTTGAATGGGGGAGAAAATAATACAAATTTAATTCTCCATTTAAAATGGGAAATAATACCTGGAAAGGGTGTATGACTAAAGAAATACTTCCCAGGAGTAAAATGTCTCTGGGGCGTTTTCATTATGACGACGGAATAGCTTTTAAATGAATATTTACTAAATTTGATATAATGCTAAAGAGGTATGTATAATGATGAACGGACAGAGTTTAACCTAGGTGTCACAGGACATGTAAAACATTGAAAAGTGTATTAATATATCACTACTATCTGTCTCCAAGAAGAGTAAAACTCGATAATACAGTATTATTACAGCAGAAGAGATTCTACAGTAAGCAGCTGAATTGCGCACTGAAAAATTGTACATTAGTTTAACACACTATCAGAAAAACTAAATCAAACTTGAAAATATACTAATCTATTACTTCGGTTCCATCTAAATTATAAATGCGATAATATCGCCAAGGTTGCAGACTGATACCAAGCCCCTATTAGTGATCCGTATATCTATATCTCTATTTACTCATATATAAATGGAACTTGATCTGTGTGTGTGTGGATGTGTATTAGTAAGCACGTTTCCTATGGATTTGAACCTTCATACAAAGCTATTTATGTGTGTGGCAGGGTTCTTAGAATGATTTTCTGTAGGAATGTCTTCAATAACTATCGATAATCGATAATCGTAATAATCTGATGAAATATGGAACAAGAGATTTGGACGAGTGTTAACATTATACACAGCCTAACATCGCAGTAGGTTCCTTCATATGCCAGAGGAGCGTTCGACATCAATAGTTCTGTTTAGAGCACAATTTTACAATAATACCTATCTATATCATTTTTAACTTACATCCAAGCAATAATTACCGCACCACCAGTAACGACAGCAGTAGGTTCTTTTATATGACAAGGGCGGGTTCGAAATCAAATGTGCTTAGATCACAATTGAAGTGCAATGGTTGGCTTTTGCCTTTTAAACTTAAATGTTAGTTTTATATAGAAATAATAATTATTATATTTAAATAATAATTTCATAAAATAAACAGTAGGTTATCTACGGTGTAACTTAGACACTGACAATGCAGGAAACGTATGAAGCTCCCAGCAGTGCCATCAATATAACTCCCCAAACAATCGATTTGATTGAACAAAGGTGTCGAAGTGGTTGACTATTTCTCTATTTAACCCAGATTCCAGAAACCTATTCATGAGGCACAGGAGACTTATTAGTCTGCACTAAGAGTGAGATGACCAATCACCCGAATTCTTTAATACGGGGAATACCAATGAGGTATACTATGGTGTATGAAAGCAATTCTCCTTAAAACCACGTTTAATCAGCTAGTATAGGAGCTAGTACTAATTGACGATTTTTCAGCACTATAGTTTGAATACCGTCAGACCCAGTTACTTTAGTAGAATGAAGGTTCTTGATTAGCTTGCCAACATTACGCACAAATATTTGCATCTGGCATTGCGTGTGTTCAGAAGAAAATATGGGGGAGTCTCCATAATATAGGGGAGAATCAGCAGTAAATTTCTTGGCAAAGACTTTGGCTTTATTTGATGCTAACGAGATTACCTCATGTTCATTGATGATGATTGGAATAAAGGGCTCTATTTGCTATTTGCCAAAACTAGTGGGAACCAAGCCGGTGCTCGGCTACTTTGGACGTACTGGAATATGCATGCAATTCTCTCGAATTTTATTCCTCTTTTACAGT
Source organism: Euprymna scolopes (assembly GCF_053919585.1). Lineage (NCBI taxonomy): Eukaryota > Metazoa > Mollusca > Cephalopoda > Sepiida > Sepiolidae > Euprymna > Euprymna scolopes. The sequence goes on along the minus strand of NC_136484.1, from coordinate 176,364,933 downwards.
GGTTGCTGGCAGCCCTGAAAGCGGTTTTAGTCTCAGTCCATCTGTTACGTTCGGAGCAATAGAGATCGTGACTTCTGTGCGCAGCACATTCTGGAGAAAACCACGGTTAGCTGTTAGGATGTTTGCTGGATTTTTAAAAAAATATAATGGGGTTTATACCTGCAATAAACCATTCCGTCAGTGGATTTTTAAGATAGCATAGACTCAAAAATTATATTCTCTGTACAGACTCCCTTCCCCTCTTTCCATTTATTTCTCAATTCTGTAAAACGTCACTTGCGAGAAGTTGGGAGCACGATCACGTTTTAACAGCTATTTCTTTTTAATGTCATTGGAACGCTGATGTTTTTAACGTTAATTTCGCTTCAATAGTTTGCATGTTAGAGATGGAACTCTTTCGAGATACTTCGTTGCTATATTAATTTTAATTTTTATATCTTTAGATACAAATGTTAATAACTACATTTTATTTCAGTAATTGCTCTATTTTAAAATATAAAAAGTAGGAAACTAAATAAAGATTGTTTTTTGTTTTTTTACAAAATAAGATATTTATATTAAAGTATAAAATGTGTGCGACATAAAAAGACTTTCATTAGACCGTGACATTTTTTAAAAAATTCATCTGATTATTATCTTCAAATAAAAAAAACACTACTTGAAACAACAAGGACCTGATTTTCTAGTGACATAAAGTAAAAATTAATAAACAAAATTAAATATTAAATTGAAAAACATTCCTGCGCTGTAATGACTTAAAAATTCAAATTCAAATTATAACACATCATATAGGAATAAATATCTAACAAATATGCAGTAAAATATGAAAGGTAATTATTTTCAATTAGTTTCTATCTGGAGCAAAATAGCCAATATCCCAGATAGAAAATGTAGCAAATATTGTTAAAAAGAAGATGACTTCTGTGTTTATTATATTTTTCTAATGTTTACCCTAATATGCCTGCCTTGAAATAAAACATAACATACGTTCAATATATCAAGAAAGTTGTCGATTGTTTGGTGAATTATTATCAGCTTAAAATAAAATATAGCTAATAACTGGAGCAAAAGAAGCATTTCAAATGATAGCTTTAAAGGGGCATGTAAACGTAGACGCAGGGAGAAATATTTTATACATCGTCCTACTTAAGACATTTATATATAGTGTTCGTTAATCCCTACACCCCTAAGAATATCAACAGGTGTAGAAGATCATTAATAGCATATTTTATCTCGTTAAATGTAAGAAACTAACTGTATTAACAAGCGACACAAAAGAAGTTAGTGACTATGATTTACGACAGAGCATCATTTATCTGTTTATGTAATCTTGGAAGCCAATCCATTCTATATAATTCATATTATTTATTTCAGGTGCATATTTTCCAATAGTGGACGGAAGGGGCGGGGTTGTATTTACTGAAACAAACTAGAACAGATAAGTGTAAGTACAAGCTGAGAGCAAATTATTGTAATGCTAGATCGTACAAAATGTTTTGTAATATTTGAAAGGACTCATTGTTCATAGAAAAGAACTGCTAATAAATAATATTTTTAAGTACGCATCTTCGAATGGTTGAAGGTTCGATGTTTATTATGACTAATGTGAGAATTACTAATTCCTTGATAATTATAGTCGTCCATTGTTGGCACACCTAGACGAATGTAATATTCTGGATTAAATGGTCGGTTCTGTTACGACTTCTGTTACGATATCCAAGTTGGACAGAAATATTTTAATTACAAGATGCAGTGGGTGATTATTAAAGGTTGCACTAGGTACTACATCGTGAAGAAAAAAAATTAGATAAGCGCAATTCAAATCATCCAAATAATACACATTCTCTAATATTCGATGATGTATTTTTATGAACGAAAGAACGTTTATGCCCGTTTGGAGATCATGCAAGTTCTCTGCGCAGGGAAAATGTATTCCAACGATAGAACAGATCATTCTTAACAAGACGTCTAGTATGCACTTTGTCAAAACAGAAAATGGTGATATCGGCTATATTCCTCCAAATATGGCAGCAGTATTGCATATGAGACTATTATGCAAGTAAAACATTGTCTTAGCATTGAGTTGCATTCTAAGGCGAGGAAAATATCATTTTTACAAGAGAACCTAATTACAGGCTTGGCCCAAGATTTGCTATCCAATGCTGTTTTATATATTGTAATAACCTTTTATGCTGTGAATTTTATATAGTTTGGTAAAGTTTAATCTCTTCCAATAATAAACTTGCATCTTACTAAGTAATAATTAATTAGTATAAAAATGCCGTTTATATGGCGGAAAAAATAGATATCAAATATATTATATCAAAAACGATATAAATGTATATATTTCTATTATTATTCACCGGACTACTGTTCTCATCTTGGATGTAATTGTCACAACATTTCGGTCGATATAAGCTCCGACCTTCTTCAGGTGTATCTTGTCGAACTCGGGAATGTTTCTGTCGAACTCGGGAATTTGGACGGAATTTCGATCGGAACCCTTTATTTACTTCACAGGGGTAGGGTGTTCTTGTTCCATCAGCCATGAGTGGATATAGGTTCTAAGTAATTCGGAAACGTATATTTCGGTCGCCCACACTTAGGATTGAACATTCAACCTTCAGGGTAATATCACTTTTACAATTGATTTTTTTCTAGTACTCTAACCATTGCGCCACGGGTCCTTTCGTCAAATTCCCGAGTTCGACAGAAATATTCCCGAGTTCGATACACCTGAAGAAGGTCGGAGGTTATATCGACCGAAACGCTGTGAGAATCACACACAAGATGAGAACAGTAGGCAGATAATAATAATACAAATAATCAATCCCATCTAAAAAAAAATTCAGAAACGTCAAATGTATAATAGTTAAGTTATTTCAGTTTAGCTTAACTTTGTTCATTTCAAACAAGGCACAAAGCGGAATCGTTAGTTTAGAAGAATGGAATTATGTTTCACATTACATTCAAAGTTTTGCACGTTAGTAAGCCATATTTCACCAGAAACTTGATTGAGACGATTGCTACTTAAGACAATTTCAATTGAATATACTATATCTTAACAGGATTGGAATTCCTCATACTCCTTTTGGTAGGCCATAACTATCTTAATTGTGTAAATAGCACACTACCATCATACAACCGGGCACGATAATATTAATATATTATAAATATAAATCTTGTGCACTGTGATCAAAAATACCTTTAGACGTTATACAGACAGTTTGTCAAAAATATATTCTATCATGGCAGTAGTTTGAGGTCATTTATATTTGGTGAGATTTCACACAAAATGAGCAATATAGTTTCTCATTCCTATCGTCTAAGCATCATTATCAATTGCCCAACCCGCATATCCTCATTACCTTTTATCAACTACATCTTTCCTATTTCTGCATTTGTCAGCAATCAGATAAGCAGACAAAGCCACCGCTGATATCTCCCAGTTTCGAGCCTATTATAAAGAAAATGAACGCGAAGTAAAATCAAAATAGAATTTCTACATCTTTCATAAAATAAAAGTGAAAATGGCTGTGAGTGTGTCTGTTCGTGTGTGTACATTTCTCTACCAAATAAATCTATCAATTTTCGGTCTACCGACCCGAAACTCGACATACGGGTCATTGAGATTTGGGGAAACCTTTTTAATCGGGTTTCGGTCAGAATTTTTTCTGTTAATGCGTAAAAGCTCAAACTTTGAGAACTCTAATTAACTCTTCCGCAAATTTTAGGTCTAAACACTTGATTTTTAGATATCTGTTTCCTGGACATGGATCTAACTTTAACATTTGGTTTGGACCCAAAACAAAGAATGTGAAGGGGTCATAATTGAGGTCAAATTAAAAACAAATGACCGCTACGCTCTCTAAGAAATTAGTTAGCCTATTTTTTGTCTAAACATTTGAAATTTTACATAAAGTGCATTCTGACATAGCGCAAGCTTTTTAATCATTTTTTGGCCGGAAATTTCGATGCCAAGGCGTCAAAGTTCAATAGATTTGACCTTTGCGATCTTCAGCAATTTATAAAGCCATTTTCGCGCCCAAATATTTTTAATTTTACATAAAGGGTATTCAGTATTTGGGTGAAAATGTCGCTGCCAAAAGATCAGAGTTGAGAGAGTTTACCATTGCAGACTCTACCAAATTCCCCCGCCAATTGTGGGTTTTAACATTTGAAATTTTAGATGTAGGTTACTTGGACATGGGTCAAACATTTAAATTTGATTAGAGCCCAAAGCAATGAATTTTAAGGGGTCAATATTGGGGTCAAAGTTAAAAGAAGAATTAACCTCTGCTGTCTCTACAAAATTTTCTCTATGGTATTTAAAGAAACCTATTATATAAAAATACATTACAGTACATATGCACACTTTTTTAATATATACATATGAACATAAATTCATGAATAGTGCAGAGGGTCCGAGCAAAGCCGGGCTGAACTGCTAGTCTTTCATAAATGTGTAATAAAAGACGGAAACGTAAATACGCTCGAAAAATGATGGCGCGAAGAACAAGATCTGTTACGGGGACATTTACTGACAAGTGACAACGACAACGAATTATGACACAAAACGAAAAGTGTTAAGAAGACTATGAGGTGTACAAGCTAAATAGTAACAGGAAAACAGAAAGGAACAAAAAACGACGTAAAAATGGTACTCAGAGAACAGACGCTAATACCAATGCACCGATATTAATATTTACTGTCAGTTGACTAAATTAATTATTTTTTCTAGTTATTATATATAGTTTTAAAGAGTGCATGATTATTCTGATAAATATCGCCGCTGAAGATTGCTTTGACTCTTTTCCATTCAAAAGAAGGCACATTGTGACTTCAACGTAAAGCTCTAGTATTTGTGATCATATCTAACAGCGAACTGAGACGAGTTGAATAGCGATATGCATGCCCGCATTACGTGTATATGTTTGCAGGTTAGTGTAGTTAGTGAAAAAGGAAATAGGGGTGGAATTCATAAGTTTAGCAGTTCAAGGGAAGAAGCAAGTGGAGTGCAGTACTATCTTGTATCTATATCTATCAACAATGAAATAGCGGAATTTTCATGTATATCGGGTCAGTAATATTATGTAACACGAGGGGAGCGCATGTGATATGAGATTATCAGAGTACATTTTGTTAAAGTATTTGTAAAACAGGCACGGTTACATCGCGGCGATAGGAGCAAGGTTGGAACTTGATTAACATTGCGAGATCTATTACATGTGAGACTAATCTCGCCCTCTTAGACAGGGTCGTCTAAGAAGGTGAGATCTAGGGGTAAATGCACTGGGTCACACCTGGTGAAAATAATAGGTGCATGAACGTAAGGTGGCTTTGTGAATATATAAGATACTCTCTGATGTGAATAAATTTCTAGTCTGCTAGTGAGATCGGATCTTCATAGAAATAGCCTTGATAGCCTCTTCAATGCAGTTTTCGTAGTTACGTTGTCTTTAAATGTTAAGCCGTTACATTTGAAGTTCACATTACAAAGTAAAAATATTGAGACATGTGTCAATTCACAGCTATTCCGCGTATGATTAAAATAGCTAAAATTACTATATATGATTTTCACCACTCTCTATATGTATCAATGTAAATGCAGATTCCATGAACAAAGCTTCTTTCTCAGAACTGCCCGCCTTTGAACCACTGTTTTGCTGGCAGGCTTCCTGATTGAGTACAACACTGTGGCCTTAAAGTTACTGTTAAGCCGCCCTCATAACTAATCAAATTCTACTCAATTTACTCCATAAGCGATTACTACACCACCACCTTTCATTCAATAACACTTATCCGTAAATGGCCTTCGGGTCACGGTATAAAAATCTTTTTTTTTTTTTTTCAATTGGTTATATGAACAATTTTGTTAGCATTAAATAATCCAACGATGATGTGTTTGCTGTAAGAATCAATACAAACGAAATACGTTATAGTTCCGTTCAGTGTTTGTATGATTTTTTTAAAAATTCATTCCCTCCCGTTCGCTCCCTATACTCGCCGAGTCACCTTATCTTGTCTCTGCTTCTTTCTCGACACTCGTTTAAGAGCTGCAGAAAGCTGCATCCTTTCAATTTCAGTTCTTTCATATAAACGTCATTTCTGCTTTTCTTTATACGTATTTTGTCTTTTACATGGGAGTACCCACTGTTATATACTGGGTGTAATTTTTAGAAGGTACCACTTGTGCGCGTATGTTACGAAGTTCTTATTTAGTGTTCTTGCTCGGAGATGGACTGGTGTTATTTGTTGTTGTTCATATTTGTGAGAGTCTTAGTGAGAGATTAGAGTTAAAGAGAGTTCATGTGTTGAGTGTGCATATGTCTTGAGATGTTCATGTTGTATGATAGCATATTGGAGACATAAACAGGTACATATAAAAAGAGAGAGACAGGTATGTATATATATAATAGGCAGGGTACATGTTACTACAAGAGAAACAATTAAATGAGAGGAGATTTATGAATATCCTGATAGATAGACCGAGAGATAGCTGGTCATATAATATAAACACATTACCTTTCTCGTTGTAATGATGTACACAAAAAACGCAGATACACAAAGATGATGGCGTCCTTTCTTTCATGACCGGTCCATGATTTCGCTTGAGGAATTCCAAGTTTCTTTACATGGTTATTTATAAAACCCTCTCACTTCTAGAGGCTGTCTTGATTCTAACGGAGAATCGGTCTGAACCTCTCTGCTTCTCTCCGACTCTTCTCCCAGACTCCCAGATTGCATCTAAAAACTCTACCTATATTAAGAACTCGTCACGTTATCGCATGATTAAACATGTGCTCATAAAGCATGTTGGATGGCATGCGTCACGTTGCAAAACTTGACATGACCCCGAGTTCAGTAACCTATTTTTCAAATAACATTTCTGCAAAATATGTTTACAATTTCAATTGACGATTAAATTCCTTAACGGAAACACATTTCATTATTACATTCCTTTTCCATATACAGATATGTAAGCTAAACAATTGCAATTCCTTATTTCAATAACATTCTGTATTTATTTAAACTTATGATTGGAATTTTCAATTCCAAATCTAGCTTCGCAAGTTCGAATCCTTGACTATCCTATTTCATATTTACATTTAACTAATTCTCTACTTTTTACTTGCATAAAAAGGGGCCACCCGTTTTATCATTTAACACCCATTTATCAGGGTCATAAGTCCACTCGAGGATATGAATTAATGAGTGTAAGGTGATTGGTGGGCGTAATGGTCAGTATTGGCGAAATAATCGTGATCTTAAATGATATAATCATGCGAATATAAGAAAATAATTATCTATATTCACATTACATATATCAAATGTATTAAATGTAACGCAGATAAAAGTTCACTTTCATATGCGCGCAAGGATAAAGTTTCCTCACGAGGTATCATTGAGTTTAAAAGTGTATTTTTCTATTTCAAATTATAAAAATGCAGTTTTAATATACTCAGTTATGTATATGGGAGCGGCTACAAGAAAGTTTAAAATTTTGCAAATTACTTTTTGAAAACGAGTGTTAATTAATTATTTATTTATTTTATAGTTTCTATTAAAACGATTGGTTTCATTTTATTGTTATGCTAAATTCTATTCTTACGTAGTTTTTACATTCCAAATATTCCCGTAAAAATCAAAATGAAAACATTCTAGCACACGAATATATATATATATATATATATATATATATATATATATATATATGAGCAAACAATTAATAAAATATGTTAAAAAACACTTTGAAATGAGTTAAAAAAATATAAATAGGACTATGCCTTCATCTAGTGTTTCCTTTTCAGATTAAATATGTTTTTAACTCATTTCAAAGTGTTTTTAACATATTTTATTTATTGTTTGCTAATATTATAAGCTATATTTTCTATTTGGTTTTATCGAGCTTTTATATCTGGTTGAGATAATGTTATAAATATTAATTCTTTTGTATTTATAATTTACTTTAATTTTACCATCTTGGATCATTTTGGTAAATTCAATTGTAATTTTCATTATATATATATATATATATATATATATATATATATATATATATATATATATATATATATATATAGTAGAAATGGTAATTAATAAACACTGAAGAAAGTGCTCAATACTGTTGTAGAGCAAATATGCATTTTATTTTTTATTTGTTTCAGCTACTCGGCCACTTTTTGGCCGTCTGTATCTTCCTCTGACTTGTACAGTCTTTTAGTGTAAAAGTCTGAGGAAGCTACAGACGGCCAAAAAATGGCCGGGTAGCTGAAACAATAACGTAACTTAACAGAAAGATACGGTAACAACAAATAAAACGTAGAGAGAGAGAGAGAGAGAGAGAGGGAGGGAAAGAGAGAGAGAATGAGAGAGATTTAAAAGTTATAAATGTTTTTTTAGGCATTATAAACGATGTAAATTTTGTATTTAATATTTTTATTGGTATTTTTTTATATTTCAAGCGGGCCTCCGCTCTTGCTCACAAAAAAGTATCTAAAAGTGTTCGATACTTTTTTGTGACCAAGAGCAGAGGCCCGCTTGAAATATAAAAAAATAACAATAAAAATATTAAATACAAAATGTAACATCGTTTTTCCAACTTCAAAAAATCCCCATAACCTTTAAATCACTATACTAGAAGCATTCGTGGACATTTAACATTATATATATATATATATATATAAATATATATATATATATATATATATATATATATATATATAAGGGGTGTCCATGTGAAACGTCTCTACTAATCTCCTCTCTAAATATTATTTATATAGAGTTGAAGTTGAATATATAAGGTATTTGAACATTCTTGTCTGGTTTTAGCTTGCTAAAATTGCTACTAAGTTGTCAACATTGAAAACAAAACAGTTTATTATGGTATGGTAAATCAGATAAAAATTTTAAGTTTGCTGTTACATTTGCGCATTCGTAATATTACACATGCAAAGCTCAAAATAGCTTAATATTTAACCTTTTGTTTCCATCTGACAGATAATACCGACGCTGAAGGGATGAATAACACCTAAAGCTACAAGTCTAAACTTTATGATCTCAATTCTATTAGATGGTATGAAAGATATATTTTTATAACTTGATATCATTACTATATACTGAATAATAATCAATAGAGAACGGACTATATAGTGATAAAGTAGAAATTTGCATGAACTAAAATATAATATTTATGCGTATTTTATAAGCGGGCACCACCGAGCAACATCGGGCGACTGGCTTTCATTTTATATAATTAAATCCTTCTAGCAAAAGTAACGCTGTGGTTATATCTTTGCTCTATCGTTGTTCTCGTGGTAGGCGATTGATTAAACTGTATCTCCCCCCCCATTCGAAACATTCACAATAAACACTCAGCTAGCTACAATCAATTAGTCTTACTCACTAACTGAGCAAAAAATTAATCTCATATTGCGTGAACAAATTTCTTGTCCAAGTACTGCTCACCTGTGGCATTTTATTTCGCGTGGTTACTTACAAACTAACTACAACATTGTCGTTTCAAGTCACATTTGGACAAGTCTCCGTCGAATCGTCCTATCAATTACGAGTTGTCTAACGGGCCATATGGCACATAAAAGCCGTTATCCCCGATTAATTCTCAGACCGTTATAAGCAGTGACATCCTTGTTAAAAGTAGTCAAATTAAATGTCTTAATCCTTTGACTTAAGCAGAGTGGACTTTACAATATAATAATTACCCTTTAGTTAATATGAGTAAAAATATGAAATGCAGGCATTTACAACGGCGATTATAAAAATCAAAACAATTATGAATTATTAAGACAATGCGTAGATTACAAATCAGGTTTCAATCTATTTTCTACACATACATATTTTATATTCTAATTGTTTAATTTCTTGATCGATTTATATATTACTGGCAGGAAGAGCCGATGTTGGTGAGAGTGAATGAAAGTACACGAATATTTCACATTTGCATACTTTATTGGGAATGACTTCGGTTAAATTTCTCGTTTTACAATAAAATCGAGTGATTATTTGCTCTAGTCGGGGATTCCCCCCAATGTACTGGTAGGACGCTATACATGCCTCGCTGCAGTCATTAGGCCAAATATATTATCGTCTACATTTTATTATGTAGAACATACTGTTGACTTTATAAAATTATTTTATATAATGATTTAACTTTAGTTTAAAATGTAAGTAAAATATCATGGCCCAATTGTGTTCTACACAGCATTCATTTCAGACTGGTCAGTACTATTGATTTAATACGCTGGGCCTATTCGCCTGTACGGTGAACATACTTGTCAAATGAAATTGTGAGGTTAGACAGCTTAACAGCGTACACTTTGGCCAAAATTGACTGTTCGATGTTTTAATCAGATTTCTTTGATCATCGATTTTTGATACTTATACGAGGGATTCCAAACAGACAATATCTAAGAACACCCCCAGACATATAAAGCATATCTTTGTAATTTAAATAACAATCGCCCAAGTATTTTTCTAGTCAACAAGAACTAACTCTACCACACATACACACATATAAACAGGCCCAATACCATTGATATATAAGTAGTTATTTCTCCAACGCTCTCGGTATAGAACTTCGGTATAATTCACAATTTCATAATTATTTATCTTAATTATTCTAGTCTTTTCTTGCTAAGAGATTAGAGCAATTGTTTTATTTCATAATTATTTAATAGATATCGCCGAAAACAAGGCAAGGAGGTGGTAAATAAATACGGATTCAAATTAATTAAAAAAAAATAAAAGCAGCCATCGCTTTTTTACATAGGCTGCTTTCTACAGAAAAAAAAACAGCATTACCTCTGTGTCTGAAACATCACTCATGTAATGTGAGAACTAAAAAGAAATGGATGGAAATGAACTTCAACTGAAGGTCAACGTTCTACTTTCTTTATTAAATTTTTTATAATCCATCATATATTCCGACTATTATTGAATTTAAAAAAAAATGTTTTTCACAAATTACATTGTAACGCTGAGATAAGTGAATAGCACACACAAGAACTAGTATCTTAAAATAGTCAGCCGTTTATTACCGACCAGGTGAAACGTTGCTTAACTCTAAAAAATTACTAGTATGTCAAGTGCGGTTATGCCATATATAAGAGAAAGATATTGTTTTATATACAGGGTAGGCCATAAATCATGCACCAAAAAATGAAGTGATGCGAAACTGTAAAATCTGCGAGATAAAATATATTTCCTTTTCTTTGCGCATAAGATACATCTTCTTTTATGAAGTAATAGCACTTTTTTTTGCATTTCTCAGTTGCTATAACTCTCGAATTTAATTTCAGTCAAAGTGTTTTAGTTATGATTTCCTTTTAATTTTTTTTATTTTAATTTCAGGCATGCCTTTAACAATTGACGAACGAGCGTGTGCAATGTGTTTTTTTTTCAGTTTATTGGTTAAGTTTGGTTTTAATAAATAAAGTTTATTACTACCAGAATTATTTCAAATCCTTTGGTGCGTGACTTATAGTCAACCTTGTATAACAAGCGATTAAATAAAATGGTTTAATTCTAATAATGCGAGCCGACAAAACATTAAAACCATTTTTCTGTTGTTCTTCGCCTTCGTGATAGGACCAAAGTGTAATATCTATTCTTCAGATGATGCATTACACTTTTTTGGTCTTTGTTAAATAAGTAGAAATCCTTCATAACCGATACATTTTTTTAAATTTTTGTTACCGACCAGAGTGCCACGTTTTGGGGAGCTGGTTGCCCCCCTCATTGAAAACCGACCTCATGTCTTACTCTGCCCTCGTGGGGAGGCTAGTAAACAATAGAAATCCTTAAAAATAAGCAGGTAAAGAAGAAAAATCGGCTTTTAATCTATTTATATTGTAACAGTGAAGGTTGTATATTGCAAAGTTTACAAAAATCGATCAAGCTATTTTTTATTTATTTATTTACAGAAAATAAATGTGCCGTTTTATTACAGATAAGAAATAGATGAAACTATATTTCCATGGCGAACGTAATAAGGGAATGTAATCAGTGATTATATTGAGAAATTCCACGTGCATCGGTGTTATCTACTCTTGTCCATCGATTCGTTAATTTCATTTTTTCGCCTTTATCGAAAAAAAAGTAAAATATTATTATCTGGAACAGTAATAATTAAAAAAAAAAAAAACTACTTGATCAAATAACGTTATTTTTGGATTTTTTTTTCATTTGCGGCACGTGATTGGTACGGACAGCATACACACATATATGTATGTATTTTATTCACTTTTAAATGCAGCAATAAGTGCCAATTTGAATTAACACCGAAAATTAGGAGAAATAAAATTTGCACTATATTTTCTATATCAGAAACAGGACTTGAAAGAAACGTTTCTTTTTTCAAGTCCTATCTGTTTTTTTCTTATTTTCGTATTCTGCTGACAGTTGTTCTTCTCGATATATACACAGAAAACCCCCGTTTTGATTATTGTCTACCGGTTATTAAAACTGTTTAGTGATGCTGAATAGCAATCAAGGCAGTTTGCTATTTATTTTGGAAAAAAAAAACTATATTAAACATTATTAAGTAAAGTAGAAGTAGACCAGCCAACAAAAATAGAATAACCAACAACATGCAAAATTTGGAAAAAAAAGCGATTTTCTTAGCAATTAAGGGTAATTATAACTAAAATACAGATTTGGAGTAGAATTGAAAAATAAGTCGAATGTTGAGTCGCGATTAAAAACAGTTATATTTAAATGTCGAACGTTCAAATGAGTTCCCTACATGCCCCCACTTTCGGGAACGCAGAATTATTCGAAAAATTGATTTAGCTAATGTATTTCTCTGTTAGACAATATATCAACCATGTGGTATCATTATGAAACACAATAGATATTATCAATAATTAACTATGTATGAATAGTTGAGAACGATACATTATTGGTCACATGGTTAAGAAAAAATTGTGACTTCATACTAGTCAAACTGCTATTAGCTTATAATCGAACAGAATAACTGTGATAGAATCTGAACCAGGCATGACGGATTCCATAGTGCCGCGATGTTATCCATTAGGCGAACACGGTCCCCCGCTAAGATTAAGAAAGAATTGAATGATGGAGAGGAAATAGATTGAGCCAAAAATAGTAACTGGATAAACGAGAGCGTAAAGAGGTCAATCGACTTGAATGGACATTTGGTTTGGAAAGGTGATGAACGGTAGACAATGGGGGATCATTTCCCTCAACCTAAGTTCGCAGTGGTGGCGTGTGACAGCCGAGGATCACGGGGCGAAAAATAAATGACCAAAATAAAAGAAAGGAGAAATAATGGTGGATCCGAGAGACACATTTGCCCTGGGTTTGGAACGGGCGTTTTCTTTTTTTACTAATGATGGAAGCGGGTTGCAAAATTAATGGTTGGAAACTCGTGAATAGCGTGACAGAGACAGTCGCGAACAAGGTCGACCAGTTAGAAGTGTGAGAGCCGATGGAAACGACGGGGATCGTGAAAGAGAGGTCACAAAGAAGTACGTAGTCAAAAGAAAGAATGAGAAAAAGAAAATGAAACAAATGATGGAAAAAAGAACATTGACCATATATAAGTGTGGGATATGAACCACCTTGCTATCCAGCAAAATATATGAAAAGATAAGATGGCCGTAATATCTGTTACATATTCGTTAACGATCCCCTATTTATTAAAGTCTCCTTGAGGGAAAAGATAGAAATAGGGCCTCTTATTACGCTCCCCTAAAAGGCATACTATGATTTGAGCAAAAATAAAATGCCTTAGTCTATAAGGATTTTCTTTTAACTAACCAATGACAGAAAAGGAAACTGTAATATTAAAACTGATACTACAATTTGATCATAAATTAGCTGCACACTTATTGATTATTTTTAGCATTTTTCTTTGTTTAACGGCTGCTCAGTTCTTACTTTATAATTTATTATACTTGTTAAGCCTTTTAAGGTTATTTATTAAAACCAAACTTAACCAATAATCTGAAAAAAAAAACACATTGTGCACGCTTGTTGGTCAATTGTTAAAGACATGCCTGAAATTAAAATAAAAAAAATTAAAAGGCAATGTGTTCATACAAATTACTGATTTGAACGATAAAATTGGGAAGGCGTTTTTGAATGTCGTCGAATGTGTAACATTCATTATTGCACAAACATTGTAGGGCTGTGTTTGATAACATATACTAATATACTGCACCATGATGCAACGGGAATCGCTGAAAACGATGGGTTTTCCACGTTCAAGTTCTGTTCTGTAATGTTTCATTCTAATACAACTATTTCACATAAAAATCAGTTCTCTCATATACTTCATGAAGGCTACAATTTATCAAATAGAAATGTGCACTTGTTCTCGGTGCGTTTCTTCTGGATGTAGCATGTATTGCAACATTACTCCTTATCAAAGTATCACTTTCTTTGGACTCTGTACAGCTTTCGATAAAACAGAAAGATAAATTTGATTTTTAACCCATAGATGTGTAATAAGACCAACAGAAGGTAAAGTAGAATTATTACTCCCACGGATAAAGCAAGGTTATCGTTTTGCATCCTTAGATTCCTACCTGCCAATGTATTTAAGTACTGCCATATTAGTTGGATGAAGCTCCTTCTGAAATAAAATTTCCAACGAAAAAACATAAACGTACTATATAGGTTATTAGTTACATTAAAATTGTGCCTCCTGGATTCCAAAACCACGTTGACATGGCATGACGTGTGACTACACAACAATATATACATGTTTATATATATATATATATATATATATATATATATATATATATATGTATGTATATATATGTATGTATGTATATATGTATATGTATGTGTGTATATATGTATATGCATATATGTATATGTATATGTATATATGTATATGTTATATATGTATATGTATATATATGTATATATATATTTATATATGTATATATATATATTTATATATATGTATATTTATATATGTATATATATATGTATGTATATATATGTATGTGTATATATGTATGTATATATATGTATATATCTATATATATCTATATGTGTATATATATGTATATTTATGTATATATATCTATATATGTATATATATATATATATACATATGTATATATATATATATATATATACATATATATGTGTATGAGTATGTATATATATGTGTATATATATGTGTATATGTATGTATATATATATATATATATATATATATATATATATATATATATATATGTCTAATAAATGTTTAAAAATTAAACAGCATTTCTCGTGGGTAACGGTAGCCGAATATATTAGGTCCTTGCTAATAAAGCCAGGAATGGTCTCTGTCGCCGGGTTCGAATCTACCGACTGGTGTTAATAGTGACACCCTGCTCTGATGTTTCGCGAAAGAATTGTCTATTAGTGTTGTTAGGTATATAATATTTATTAAAGAATATAATTATGTTATGCCCTTTAAGAAAGTTTCTTGTCGTTAAGTAATTTCCGTTGAATAAAAGTCGGTCAATTTAGCTCTTGTAGGCAGATCATCATATAATGATTAGATCACTCTGACAGCCGTTAATAATTATTTAACAAATCAATGCTTAAAAATTTAACAGCATTTCTACGGGTAACGATTTACAGGGATTAGTTTCTTGCTAATAACGCCAGAGATGCTTTCTGTCGCCAGGTTCGAATCTATCGACTGGTGTTAATTGTGACACCCTGCGCTGATGTTTCCTGAAAGGATGAAACAGAAGTTCCTGTAGCTACTTAATAACTATTCTCGTAAATAAATTTAAAAAAAAATATATATATATATGTGTGTGTGTGTGTATGTGTGTGTGTGTGTCTGCGTGTTTTTATTCGCCAGAGTTAGGTACTTCATTTTTATTAATTCCCTTTATTCATGTGGCAGTTCTTTGGTGACCTTTAAGTAGAGGTATAGCAACAGTTCGAATCGAGACTAGATTCGAATCTTATGACTGGAAAGTATTGTTACCCTTACACTGATGCTTGCTTAAGCATGAAACGCTCTGTAAAATGTGTTTAGATATACAGAATAAGTATTGTTTCATTATAATTGTCAAGCTTTTTTTGTGGGGGGGTATGTATGGGTTCTGTTTAGGAAATTATAATCAACACAGTCAACTAGCGTTTATGCAATTTTCACGACTTCTGCTCGTGAAAACACTCGAGATTATCAAATTCGGCGATCAATAATTCTTAATCATTTGCATTCTCGTGGAAATTGGGTGATGACCCTGAAGTAGAAGCTTAGAACATGGAGGAAAACTTTGTTTCATAACTGGGTTAGATATTTGTAATAAAAATCCCTCCTCGAGACAAGACATGGAGCCACTTAGTGTAGGGAGCTGATATATTACTTGAGGGTCAAAAATTACCAACAATAACTATGAGATGCAATAGGTTCTGACTAAGTAAACGATTCATTTCTCTTTGGAGAATCCATACTAGTTGAATACGAAATTATATTATTCATTTGGATAAAATAAAGGAAGCGCGTTATGAGGGGATTTACCTTCTTTAGAATTCTAGTGACTCTATTTTATTTATTTCACTACCATTGTGACTACTATTTTCTGAGGTGACAATGATGTTGGTGCCACCTAATGTTTTTGTAAAGAAGAGAATTTCTGCAGCTATTAGTAGTAGTTCTATATGTTATTATGTCGATTTTGTAACTACTACTCACACAGGAACTTTACATTACTCACTGATAACACCTGCTCGTCAGCCTTGAACCGAGATGGGAATTCTCACTATATTTCCATCAATTTCATATATTTCTTTATCATTTTGCAAGTGAGTTTGCATTATCTCAGCAATTGCTTGCAATTAACTTCTCTCTGACAACGTTGGCCTTCAGTGGAATTTCGGGAGGCAATAAACCTTCCAAAAATCTTAGTATCATCAATGTATGACTAGTTAGTTCGCTTCTTTGCATATTTTCTGTAGTATCAATCAAATGTGATGGCGTTTTTTTTAGCGGGAGGAGCCAGTTTTTAAGCTGTCTTGCGATTTTAATTTGCTGAGGTTCATGTTGTAGTTCGTCTCTATAATATGTTAAACTTCCGTTGCAGTTTCCATATGGTTTCTTAGTGTATGTAGTTTATATGGGTTAGTTTCTGCATGCGAAAAATGTTTCTCAAGATTTCAGCTGTTTTAACCATTGCGGTGTGCTGGATAGTTTCAGTCTGTCGGTTTGTTACAATTACTCATGGTATTTTTTCTAACTTTTCCGGAGTGTTCCTCGCACTTTTACAATTATTATTAGTAACTTGACCTTTAATATTATTATTGTTATATTTTATTCACACATCTATCAATGTGATATCCTAAAAAATATGTAAAAACATGCATAAACAAAACAATAAAGTTTACCGTGTATCTTATATTATAGATTTCCATTTTACTTCTCTAATAAATATGAACATGCATATATTCATGTGTTTATCAACGAACGTATGTGACACGTAGTAACCAGATGACTGGTTATTGACGATAAGTAAACACTGCAGTTGTGTTGATTCCCTTCTAACCCGTCGCCGATAAACAAGTTTCATTATAAATAGAAATAAACCAAAAGTCCACCTACTTTCTCAGCGCCACTTATAGATCGTGTGTGTATTGAAATATCGATTAACTTGACACACTAACCCACTGGCCTCTCACACACAACCACAAATCAATGCCGCACTGAAGACAAACCTTGGTCCTCAGTAGAAATTAATTACATGATTTGGCTCAAGTGTCGTATTTTCTTGCACTCCGCCAAGTGGGTCTACAATTTGGTCGTGTAAAGTGACAATCGTGTTAATGATATTGACTCATGCCGAAATGCTGTGTTCATTTCTATACATTTCACATTACAAATGAATATCAGGATGAATATTGTTGCATTCTCACAAGCGTTTTTTTTTGTATTTTTCCTAATTGGGAATTACAGCATTCTTCTTTAACTTTATGCGATACAGCATAACTATGAATTGTTCCGTTGTGTGTGAAATATTTATGTTTTTGTGTAACATGTTAGCGTATATTTACGTTTTCAATATACTTGTAAGAATAAAAATCGACATATTTGAAAAAAATAAATACATATTGATAATTATATGTGGCTCGATGTTTAGACAAATAAAACCCAATAAATAAAGTCGATTAAATACTGAAATGAAGTCAAACACTGAAAATTACTTTAAGTAATGTAATACCCAAGTATATCAACCAAGGAATAATATATATATATATATATATATATATATATATATATATATATATATATATATATATATATATAATCTGTGTAGTATAATATATATATATATATATATTGTGTACAGAAAGTTGTTAGTTGAGACAGATGATTGGTACCGTCGGTTTGAAGCCCGAAAATAAGGCCCGTTTAAGGTATCCTTATCAAGCTCTCTTCAGCCAATATTCGTCTCTTTATAGTTTGGATTTTCCTTTTAATTGAGCACTCTGCTGGAATTCTTTTTCCAAAAAAAACTAATCATATATATATATATATATATATATATATATATATATATATATATATATATATATATATATCTTTGTAATATAAACTTGAACGTCTGTGTGTGTGTGTTTGGTCACACATAGGCTCCTATATGGTTGACTATTATAAAAAACTGATTACGTATAATGACAGAAGATGTATCGGGACACATGAATGGGTATGTTTGATTTGGCATAATGATGATTGATTAAAATTGTGATGGCTGTGTACGCGCCTACTTCACAACGTATGGAAATAACAAACCAGAAAATTAAAAAAAAACTTTTACAAGTGTTTTATATAGATGGACATAAGAATACTTTGATAAGTATGTTTTAATTTAAATAGGGATGGTATAATAAAAATGTGGGGTCTGCGTTCGCCCCTCTACTCCATAGAATGGAAATAGGCACACACTTTTATAAAAAACTTTTCATATCTATCTGCGTAAGTATACTTTGATAATTATGCTTAAGTTTGAAAAAATATAGTATAATAAAATTATAGGGTGGTCATTCGCGCCTGACCTCCATAGAATGGAAATATATCAGAAAATTTGGCAAGGTTTTTTTTTTTTTTTAATATAGATCCACATAATATTATGATAAGTGTTTCAGTCTTAACAGGTAGGGTATAATAAATAATGAGGTTTATCCATTTTATTTTTACTTTCATCATATTTTGCTTTGGTTTTGATAGCCCCAAATTCGAATCTATCTCTTTACAACCCTTCCTTTTCATAACCCATCATACTTTCATAAATCAGAGTCCATATTCTCTAGGCTGTTTTTGAACCCAGTCAACGACGAATACTTTTGTGAGTATTGTATATATATATATATATATATATATATATATATATATATATATATATATATATATATATATATATATATAACTACTTCATTTATTCACATAAATTTAATATACGAAAGTATAGATTTATGCGTAAACTTTAAGTATTTACTTCAAAAGTGCTCAATACGTAGGTAGAGCTAGTTAGTAATTTATAAAATATATATGGCGATTAAGCTACACTGAATATTCTGCGTTTCATCCAACTATAGGATTCGTCAGGCTTATATATAATGTGTGTGTGTGTGTGTATATTCATTATTAACAATTTTTACGTGCGCAAAAGTATATGTATATATGTTTTATTTACAGAAAGTTTCGATGAGATAAGTCATCCGTACGTCAAGCGCATTAGTAGTGGCAGTTTTAGATATTTCTATCGTGCTTGAACTTCATCTAATTATCAGGTCTGAAATCAACGGTACCCATGAATGAACTCATCGAAACTTCCTGTAAATAAACTATAAATAATATGCTCTCATTTTCGAATGTTCAGCCCTCTGCTGGAATTAGTTTCCCCGCCCCCAAATATAACTAATTGTATATATATATATATATATATATATATATATATATATATATATATATATATATATATATATATATATATATATTATGGCTTTAAAGGTTATGAGGGTTTTTGAAGCATGAAAAACGATGTTACTTTATGTATTTAATATTTTTTATTGTTATTTTTTTTATATTTCAAGCGGACCTTCGCTCTTGGTCACAAAAAAGTATCGAAATGAAAAAGAAAAAGAAAACCGTTGAAAGAACTGGAGATTTGTATCGTGGACAGCGTTCATTCCTCGCAATCATGTTCGAAAAAGTTCACGTGAATCATTTTAGCCGTTTGTGGAAGAAGATTGTTTTTTTTTTAAATATTTGTTAATGTTGCAACGTAAAAGCGTTTAATTCAAACGGCAAAAGTGAGACGCAATTGATTTCAATATGTATAATGGAATAGAAATGAAATTGTTAAACGGTAAATATAATGTAATTATTAGTTATGAATACTACTACTAATAATAATACTACTACTACTACTACTACTACTAATAATAATAATAATAATAATACTAATAATAATAATAGTAATAATAATAATAATAAAACTACCGAAGAGGGTACAGTTAGAGACAAGTCGGCTTTTTTAATGGTGAGTAAATTCCGTCTCTCTCTCAATAAAGATGGGACGAACATAGATAAATAAATAAATAAATAAATGAATGAATGAATGAATGAATGAATAATAATAATAATAATAATAATAATAATAATAATAACAATAATAATAAAAAAAAAACATCAATAAAATTAATATTGGTTAATAACTAATGAGAATAAAAATAGTCTCAGTCCTGAAGGAAAATTGTATCAGTCCCGAAGGAATTCTCATACACAGATCAGGGATAATATCAGAGCAGGTACTTAAATGTATTTGCTTTAGGCTCGAAAGTCACTCTGCGTGTATTGATAATAATGACAATATTTATAAAATAAAAGCAATCCTTGAATGCGGAGAATAATACAAGAAGACAATATAACGAATAAGCATTACAGGGAATGAGGAACACCGAAGCTGCATATCTACAAGTTCTACACCCCCATCATGCACCCCCTTGTTTCATCACTGTTCCCCCAATAAAAAAAGTGATACCAAAGGGCCGAGAAGGGTAAATAAGGACTGAAAGACCGAGGAGGGAGCGCTAACCAAACCTTGGCTGGACAAGTGCAAAGAAAACTGGGACCTTGGGGAATGACACTACAATTCCAGTATAAACCAATGCCCAATACCAGCGAGAAATCAAAGGTAAGCGGCCGTTGCGATGATGCAAATTCATTTGCAAATGCTATCGAAGAAGGCGGAGACAGCTGAATGATTAATATATATATATATATATATATATATATATATATATATATATATATATATATATATATACGTAATACAAGAAATCTCTATATCTATAAAAGTAAAAATACCGGTGTGTGTGTGTGAGTGTCTGTCTGTCTGTCTGTCTGTGTATATTTGCCTACCAAATAATTCTCTCAATTTTTGGTCTACAGACTTGAGATTTCACATAAGGGGTATTGAGATTTTTTAATCGGTTTTCGACCAGATATATTGCTTCTAAGGGCTCAAAGTTCAACTTTTGAGAATTCTAACAAACTCCTACGCCACTTTAGGGTCTAAATACTTGAAATTTTAGATATAGGTTACTTGGACATAGATCTAACTTCATCATTGAGCATGCTAAAGTGTCATAATTGGGGTCAAAGTTCGAAAAAATTTACCTCTGCGGTTTCTATGAAATTTTACATCAAATTTTACATCAAGTGTATTCCGACAAAGGGCAAGCTGTTTGACAGTTTTTGTTTTTTATGTGACAATTTGGTTTTCAAGGGGTTAAATTTTAAAAAAATATTAACTTTACGGTCTCTAGCAAATTATTACGCCAATTTAGTGTCTAAACATTTGAAATTTAACATAAACGGTATTCAGCCATGCAACATGATTTTTAGTCAGGTTTTTGGTGACAATTTGGCTGGCAAGAGGTCGAGTTGACTTTTGCAGACTCTACCAGACTCCGACAATTTTGGCTCTAAACAATTGAAATTTTAGAAGTAGGTAACTTGGACAGGGGGTAACAAATTTTGACCATATTTAAGACCAAAACAATAAATGTTACGAGGTCAAAATTAGGGTCAAATTTTAAAAAAAATCTTTGACGTCTGCGGTCTTTACCAACTTTTCCCTATGATAGTTAAGGAAGCCTATTATATGGAAAGGAATTACCGTAAATATTCACACTTTTAATAAAAATATTTGCAGATAAATTTATGAACAGTACATAGGGTCCGGGCAAGTCTGGGCTGAAATGCTAGTATATATACAAAATAGTCCAAATTTTACAATTCTCGCCGCAAATTAGATCGAATAGACGAAAATAGGGTACATATACATTTCTTCAACAAAGATGGTACTGGTCAGGCCGAGCGTTGTTTACTTTCGGGGATCCAGCAAGAATCGGTCTGTAAACGTAATTATACTGTTTATATATATATATATATATATATATATATATATATATATATATATATATATATATATATACTAGCAAGAGTACGCGTGTTGACTGGTTTCAAAACATCATACAGAAAATGGACTGTGATTGATGAAAGTATGATAGGATATGAAAAGGAGGGGTTTTTAAAGAGATATGTTTTGATACTCCAAAATTTTACCCTAAGCAAAATATGATGAAAGTAAAGATAATTTTCGCGAAAATATATATTTTTATATCAACTTTGTTTCTATTCGTAGCCAAGAGTGACCAACAAAATGATGATTCCTTACAAAGAGAAAATGTAATATATATAATAATATAAATATACAAGAAATAAATGTTACCATAGTAAATAAAAGTTACTTTTATAGCAGAAAAGTTCATTGGTTTGTAAAAGTGTTTTTTTTTTAAGTCAAGAATTGGTTTAAAAAAAAATTAAAATTGCAGCGACATTTACATGGAGAGCCCCGTTTTCAATTTGATGGAGGGGCACCTGATAATTCTGTGTTAACATTTTAAGAGAGTTCTTTCAATCTCAGGAATATTTATGAACATATTTTAATGTTTTCCGTTATTTTGTGCTTGAGGAATATTCGATTATAGCATGTGTAGTTTATATAAAAATTCATTTAAGTATTTATCGCCTAAAACTTCGGTTTAATTTCGGTTCGCTGAAATTGTTGCAAGTAAAGAGCATTAAACACGATTTCAAAATTTAAAAAAAACATGAACTGAGCTTTTATTGCCTATGGTAACTGTTATGTCTGTATCAATAACAACACGGACGCAGAAAATAAAGGTAAAACAAATATATTAAGACGAAAAGATAATACATATTTACAAAGGTGCAGTTGTACTGCAGTTGGAAGATTGTCCTGCAGAGGGCGTGTTAAAGTCTTTCATGGAGCAACCGGCATGTGTTTTGCCTATCCGGCGTTCGAACACAGCTCTCCGGTCTTGCTGACGTGATACCTTTACCTATATCTTGTTCACTCACGTATGTTAATTTAGTGGGCATCTCCACAACACTAACATATATATCTAGTATATTTTTTCGTGTAGTCGTTTGTTGGGTTTCCTGCTAAACACTCTTACTCAATAATATCGATGAAATATCGAAAAACAAAAAGACAAAAACAGTCTGGAAAAATAATGAAGCTTTACTTACTTTAGTAAAATAATCCGAAACAGCAAAATGGGATATTAAAAAAGTAAACACGTAATTACTTTAGTTTGTTAAAGCAAATAATCTATATAAATATGAATAAGAAGAAATAACTCCCTTTTTAAGCAGAACAGCTTCGTTTCAGTTTTACAGTATTGAAGGGTGTAGTATTGCGTCGTCCGATTCAGGGTTGTAATATTGTAATGTAAAGAACACGCAGAAAGGGTTGTATTAAACTGAATTCCTTCTAGTACACTGATAAAACAAAGCTTAAACAGATATATAAATAAAAATAAAAAAGGTTATGTAAATGTTTTAAAAAGACACTCAATCACGTGAGCAGAATGTTTTCCTTCTTTTGACGCGATAACAAGTAACGTTCTTATTATTTATTATTTTTCTATTTATCTTTTTTTCGAAAACGTGCAACGTGCAAGTCGAGAAGGGAAAAACAGAATTATGCAAACCTTGTGTCGAGAATTTTCTAAAGTTCCGACTGTTTTTTGGCTTTCACTTTAATAAGAACGTGAATTTATGAGGTGAATTTATTCGACACAATATGATTCAACTCCAAAAAATAAATAAAATCTAACGTGAATTAAGATTAAAGTTAAGGTGTTATTGTGGGCCCTTACCCCTTTTTAAAAAACCTTGTTAAACTTTGTGATATATTTCCTTTCTATGGAGGTCAGGCGCGAACGAACAGCCAATAATTTTATTATACCTTATTTCTTAAGACTGTAACATGATCATCAAAGTATACTTACGCAAATACATTTGAAATGTCTTTGTTACAGTTTGTGCCATATTTCCATGGAGTACAGGCGCGAACGCAGACCCGTTAATTTTTTTATATCATCCCTATTTAAGTTGAAACATACTTATCAAAGTATATGTGCATCTATATCAAAATCCCTTGTAAACGTTTTTTGTTTTTTTTTCATTTTTATTTCCATACATTGGGGGCCAGGTGCGAACGCAGACCCCACAATTTTTATGAACCACCGTTCTGCCAGATCAAACATACCCATTCCTGATCCTCGATATCATTATATGTAATCAGTTATTTAAAATATAGGATATATAAGAGCCTATTCGTGACCAGCCACAAACAAACACACATGCACAAAGGCGTTTAGCTTTATATTATATATATATATATATATGTGTGTGTGTGTGTGTGTGTGTGTGTGTGTGTGTGTGTGTGCATATGTGTGTGGATATATACACGTGCCAATTTTAAAATCTCAGTTTGAACCACTTTTCATGGACAGTTTTTATTTCAGTTTGCATTACTTTAAATGGAGTTTTTACGTTGAAGCATTGCACTAAAAAAATCGTTTCCATCATGGTCGATCAACTTTCACAGCTGGATAGCCATTCTTGAAATTAGTTTTTCTCTACCAAACTTCGAACGATCGTCGGAAATAAAGAAAAACGTCTTGCAGAATTTTTCAAATGTTTTTTTTTCATTTTACTATTAAATAAAATCAACTTCAAACACCAGCAAAAGAGAGGAAAACGTAAAAAAAAAAATGTTCAACTGTTCCAAACGGAGTAAATCGAGTTTTGTGGTCAATAAAGCAGACATTAACAGGAAACAAACGTTTTTTTTTAAAGAGGAATAAACAGAAAGTACAACATAAGTTGTTCAAACGAGCGAGCATGTGTCAGGTCATATGAGAATAACTTAAAGATAGGTCCTGTCTTTAAGGTTTTCTTCGGGGTAAATCAGCGAAAGCTGTTATCTTGGATGGTTGACGCCAAACAAAATCAACTAAAGTAGATGATCAAAATAGTATTGCTCTTAGTAAAAATGTATTCTCAAAAACATATAAAGACAACACATTTATTTTACTAAGTTTTAACCTCGTTTCTGTGTTTAAACCTAATGAAACTCATGTGTTTTGGTCCCTTTTCTCTGTTTACAACTAACCACCCTCATAGGCAGAAGTTGCTCGGGAAAACAACTCTTCTTGAAGGTAGAAAATTCATTTTTAGGAACAGGGTGCTGAATTGTTGAGTCTGTACACAGAATATGGGATATATGAATATATATATATATATATATATATATATATATATATATATTCATATATATATATATATATATATATATGTATGAATATGTATATATAAAACTACTTCATTTACTCACATAAATTAATATACGAAAGTATAAATTTATGCGTAAACTTTAAGTAGTTATTTCAGCAATGCTCAATACGTAAGTAGACCTAATTAGTAAGTTATAAAATATATATGGCGATTAAGCTACACTGAACATTCCGCGTTTCATCCACTCTAGAATTCTTTAGGCTTATGTATATAAAAAATAAGAGCATAAGTTATCACCAGCTGATTAAGTTGGTGGAATAGTAATAATGGATATAGACACGTACATGAAGAAAGTTTCTACACGGTTCTCGACAGAGACACATATATTAACACTGATTTAAAAGCAGTAGATAGAAGTTTTGAGACTTCAACAAATCTTTTTTAAAAACTTAAACAAACCACAAAACGTAGACATCATACATGGAATACAACCCCAATATTCCGTCATAAACTCATAATTCGGTATCCCTCTGCGTGCACAATATCATACGTTGAATACCACCCCAATACTCCGTCACACTCAAAAACCGGTATCCCTATACGCCCGACAATGCTTAGCATCGGTACTGCAACGCACAAAGTGTTACGGGCGGTATGTTATGTTGTTATTTTACCGGAAAGAAATCGGAAAGTAATACAATCGTCGATTATTATGTTGAAATTATAGTAGTTAATTATTAGGTTTAGTAGAAGGGTATTGGTATATAGAACTATTTTTATAATGTGAAAAGTTATATGAAGTTGAAATATTAACATTACTTTATGTCAGAAATATTTACCTGGTGTTAATTCGACATATGAAATTCGAGATAACCAAAATATAATCAAATACACGTGAAAAATGTTAAGGTTACGCATAGTAATGACGTAATAACAATGTATTTTTTGAGATACAGAGGTAGTTACATGGCAGATGATTTCTATACGTAACGCGGTTGTAGGGAGATGGGGTTTTATGACTGGACGCCCATAAACAGGGCGACTATGAAAACTTTAATCTTAATCAAAGCATGTCAACCCTGGAAAAGAACCCAGCAAAAAATAAATGGTTATATGAATATATAATTCCCGTCTGTGGGGGTTCATTTCCAGAAGCAAGCACCTTCACTTTCAAGACGAATGGAAGGAACGCATAGGAAGATTTGAGCTATGTTTTACTAGTGTTCCAACCGACAACGATTTCTATAAACTGTTAATTTATATATACACAAATCAACACCTAATAAAGAATGAACTAGACGAATAATATATCAGAACGTTTACACTCGTAAGTTTAAAGAGACTCATTATAGAAATGCGCATTTGCTGATATATACACCCCGCTATGTCATATAGAATCCCCACAATGTAACACATCATAACTCCACTTATAGGCGCTATCAGCACATCTCACATAAAAATAAAAAATCCGTAGATTTACTTAATAAGATAAAAATATTGTCATGCATAGGAAAATTATATATAGCTTTGATATAACAGTGTTATGCATCACTGTATTATTTAAAATAAAAAACATGTTTATTTACTCTTTACACACCTAATAATTAAACATTAACTTACCGTTTCCATCCGACAATTTTCTGGAAGCTACAAAACTTCTAATTGACACAAAGTTTTCCATTCAATAAGAATTTCTACAAGCAAAATCTTGATATTCCTATGGGTAACCTTCTTAGTGCAGTATTAACGATCCTTTTGTTAGAATTCTCAGAATCTGCTCCTTTCAAATTCAGATTACCTACAAACACAGAATATTTTAGATACATTGACGACATTTTAATATTTCTTCCTGTAAACTCCCACATAGATAATATTAAAGGCAAATTAGACTTTATCGCACCTTCCATAACGTTTACCTATAAAACAGAAAACAATCACTCATTACCTTTTCTAGACATACTGATAAGAACATCCAATAATAAACTCTCCTTCAAAGTTCAAAGTAAAATTACACACAAAAGTGATTACAAACATTTCTATTCACACCATAATAATAAAATAAACGCAGGTATAATAATTGTTTTTCCTACGTGCATTCAGAATTTGTAATTCAGAATATCTGAACGAAAAATTTAAATACCATACAAACAACTTAAAACCTTAAAATATCCAACATATTTTATATCAAATGCGAAGAAAAAAGACACCCAAATATATACCAGGATGAATAAGCATGAATAACATACACCATACATTTTCCTCATAAAAAGACATCTTCCTTCACCTACGCATACCAATAATACAACAATTTTCATCACAATAAACAAACTAGGAATTCTAATCGTACTAACCACATCACAACGTATGAAACAAATATTAAAAACAATTCATCTCCAAAACAAACTGTATATATATATTTATTTATTTATGTATATATATATATATATATATGTATATATATATATTTATGTATATATATATATATACTCATCCACATACAGTGTTGTTTCGCTGTTTAACCCCCCACATATATATATATATGTATATATATATATATATATATATATGTATATATATATATATATATATATATATATATATATATATATATATAGTAAGTTATAAAATGTATATGGCGATTAAGCTACACTGAATATTCCGCGTTTCATCCACTCTAGGACTCTTCAGGCTGAAGAGTCCTAGAGTGGATGAAACGCGGATTATTCAGTGTAGCTTAATCGCTATATACATTTTATAACTTACTAACAAGCTCTACCTACGCATTGAGCACTTTTGAAGTAAGTACCTAAATTTATGCATAAATCTATACTTTCGTATATTAATGTTATGTGAGTAAATTAAGTAGTTATATATATATATATATATATATTTCTATATATATAATTTAACTACGAATAAAAATAATATGATAATAAACGATGAAATTTTGATATTAACTAATACATCTGTATTTATATGATTATAGAAGTTTGTGAGGTTAACCATTTACAACAAAAATACAACTTTTTAAGCATGTTATATTTGGAAGCTGCTAGCTGATATTAACTGGTGATAGTTATTTTTAAATTCCTATATCTTTTTCGTCAGATCTCAGCCGATAGACTCAGTGAAATGTTGCGACACTTATTTAGTGTCTGAGCGTATTAAATTTAGAACCTGCATATATAACGTTTAATTTTCTATATGGATACATAAAACCTTCATATGATGTATTTAGTGAATAGACGTTACAATCAAGAACTACAGAGAATCGGAATAGAACAAGCGAAAGAATCGTATCACGGCGACTGGTACGAAGTTACAAATTTTTCGAAATATTTGGCAACCGCTCATTAAAGTTTTTTGTTTTTTTTATTTTTAATTGGAATTCATCACACGAGGGTAATAGTTAATAATCCTAGGCGGTCGATGAGACAATTTCACATCAATTATTAATTGGTGGGAGGTAATGGTGCTTTAATGACTGACGACCTGCACATTTTAGAGTTTGAATACAGTTTATTTTACAAAATCTTCTTTACGTTAGATGTTGGCAAACTTCACGTAGTCGTTCTCGTACGTAGCTGCACCTCTTAGAAGTATTCTGAGACAAAATGTATCAGGAAAGCCAATGGGGCCAGTAAAACTTTGGGCAATAGGATACGATAATGAGGAGTTGTAATTCTGTACATTGAATTTGGATTTGACTGAGGACGTCTCAATAAAAAGGTGTCTGCATTTGAACTTAAAAGCGACAAGGTTACAGTTATTAAGAAGGGGACTTTGTGATATTATGTAAGGCCTGCTAGATTTATTATATATGAATGATCACAATGAATAATGACGTAATAAAGATAATGTGTAACTTTACACTTTATCATTTCAAATCATCCAAGTGTTTGCACACCTAGAGCATTTGTGTTCAAATAGGTTCGCCTTTTCATTGAAAACCTTCTTTTTCAGCTGAATTACATTACCTTCTTACTCTAATATTTAGTTCCTGCGATTTCACGCCATTTGACATTTTACTTGAGGATAGATAGATTCCCATGCGTATACTAATGAACCAGGCACAATAGACAACTTCGATGCAAACATCCCTGGGATTATCGCCTTACTGCAGCAGAAATCAAGGATTAATTTTCACAATAAGTTTCAGGATTACACAATATTAGCAAGAAGTGTTTGGCTGTATACGCGAAATTTAATTTAAATAGTGAATAGTATTAGCGTTGGAATTAAGCGGAGTTGTATAAAAAAACTCTATTTTCTGTTATTTATTTTAATTTTTAAGTTCACGTCTTTAAAACAGTAGTTCATACATATAAATACATATATACATACATACGTATATATAAATGTATACAATCATATATGTATATATATATAAATATATATCTGTATATACATATATACATGTATACATATATAACTATATACATTATTTATACACACACACACACACACACACATATATATATGATGAAAATAATGGAAATAGTATTTCGACAAAACAGAGAAATAAAAAGGAATAAACCGTCTGATGTGTTCATCAAAGTTTCGTCTTTATTTCATCCAGAGGAAGTCTCAAAATAAAGACGAAACGTTGATGAACACATAATACGATTTGTTCCTTTATACATATATATATATGCATATATATACATATATATATATGTATATATACGTTCATATGATAGGCATGATAAACAGAATCGAAGCAATGTACTGACTTTTTTTTATTTTCAGAATCATGATTGGTAAAATGAATAAAAAATTGACGATTAGAATATAGGAAAATTGATGTCTATTCACTTATGCTCTGTTTTTATATTTTAAAATTATACAGCTGTATATTATAAACAAAAAACGACAGATTTAAAATAATCGCCAAAGTGGAATTTTTCTCAAAGTCTACATATATATATATATATATATATATATATATATATATATATATATATATATATATATATAATTACAGATTTTAAGCTACTGAAAAACACCGGAAAGAATCAGCGAAGATTAATATTAATTACTGATATCCTTATTATCTATAATCCAGAAATTGCATATTATAAATGTTTTTTTCAAGAAATCTTGTTTGTTATTGTTATTGAAGTCAAATTCAGAGATCGTGTTTATTGTTAGAGTTGAGGTTAACAAAAAAGTTATCCAAAAAATTCAAAAATTTATTTACAAATTTAAATGGCAACAACGTGAATCGATATTCATATGTTTGCGAACGTGATGAGTGACGTCATAGAAATTAAGTTACTGTAATATAGAATTAAGTTTTGGGGGAGTTGAGATCAGAGGATGAAAGAGAGAAAGAGAGAGATTCGCTGGGAGACACTGGAGGCGGTTTCAAAAATCATCTTTATGGTAAAATGACGTGGAATACGTATTTATACAAAAGTATTCCGGCCGTGAATAATAAATGCATATATGCTTGTCTTTTAAACAAGGTATTCGTGTTTGTTTATATACCCAGGTACTTTATTCAGTATTGTAATCAATAGAACAACGGACATTGTCCTTCTCACATATACGCTCTCCCCATGAAAAACACCCACTCTAAAATGTATAATGTAATGACACAAACAACCTTCAACCAACATATACACTCATATTGGTGTTATATCTTATCTTGGTCTCTCTTCTATCCTCCTCCTGCCATGTAACAGCTGGTCTCTCTTCTGTGACCACCGCAATTCAATATATATATATATATATATATATATATATATATATATATATATATATATATACATATATATATATATATATATATATAGCATTATTATCAACTTTCACACTAATAAGACTAAGACTTCTGTCATAATTTGCATTCTCAGTTAATGTACTAGCCATCAAAAAGTAGAACCTGCCTAAGATTACCATTTTGACAAGTCTTTTTCTCTAAGGATAAGGGTCAGTGTTTGAAATTACATGGAATAAAAACATCAAACTTCATATGTATGTATATATCATTTCTGTGTGTGTGTATATATATATATATATATATATATATATATATATATATGTGTGTGTGTGTGTATGCATGTATGTGTGTATATATATATATATATATATATATATATATATATATATATATATATGGGTGTGTTTATAAAACGGAATGTTGTCTTTTACCATCATTATGGCTTTACTTAACGAGTACGTAAACGCGGAGATACGAGTCAGAACTGTCAATTACCTAAGACCACCACAAATCAATACGTGTGCAATTATAACATCTAATAGAATACTGTAATATTTTTGAAGATATTTCGCTATTAGAAAATAAAATAGATATATTTTTAATTAATTTGTTGATGTCGCTTTTATTGCTGAGCCCTCGTGATGCATATGATTCACGATAACGATGTGATGCAAAATATAAATAGATGTTGTTGACACAAAATCCGCATAACCGCTATACGCTGAGGTAATATAAATATATTAAACCTTTTAACAAGAGCCATGGCGAACTAAAATTATAATAACTTTATGTTGATGTGTTTATACTAAACAAGACAGCAATCAGATAAGCAAAGCTATGTTTGATAGATATAACTACATATATAAACGTTTTGCAATTGCATTATTAATGCAAACATTTCCCATGTACGTATGTTAAGATCATACATACGTATTATGATCTAGATTATAAAATTGTGACATCTAACGGTGTAGATGAAATGCTTAGTAAGTATTCGTATTTCATCTGGTGATGTTTTGAATTAGAAAGCAAATATACATTCATCCGGTCACTATAAAAATGCATTAGTTGTTCTATCACAAGATTTTGTAATGGTGTCATACTGTCTGATTTCACGTTGTGTGGGTGTTTTGGGGAGAACTCACACTCAGGGGGGGGGATAAAAATGTCTAGTGTTTTTGTTTACGGTTACAACATGGAAGGTTTCAAATTCAGTGTAATCAATGATTCAATCAATAATGTACCGACTCGTCTATGATTTAATCGTTATTTTAGATATGTTTATAGTACTGTTCCATGATTCAAGTAAAAAAGTCATTGTCTCTGATATTCATACAAATATTGGCCTTGCCAACTGCTAAATATTAAAAAATAAATCATATATCTGCTCATATAGATAAAAAAAATAAGCAAGCCCAATCACCCGTATCTGACGAGAATTGGTGTTCTAAATTAATCTTATTGTATTCAGAAAAGAAAGAAAAAATTTAATTAGCATATATATATATATATATATATATATATATATATATATTTAATTAGCATATATATATATATATATATATTTAATTAGCATATATATATATATATATATATATATATGCATATATTTATATTTATATGCACGCACACATATATATGTATAATATTTATTTTTCATTACAAAGAAATAAATTTATTTAAATATATCATCATCAGGGATCATTCTGGTTTTATTCTCATTTCTCCTCCAGCTGTTTTATTTTCTTAGTGTCTTTATTACAAATGTGTTTCATGTGCGATAGTATTACGTTAACAAAACGTAAACAAATACAGTGGACACGTAAGGATCACGTGCTAAATTTAATGGCAAATATACTCGGAAACTAAATCGTCGTAAAAACAATACGTTTGACATGGGGATATCAAATTTGATTAAATTGTTTTAATTTAGTCTGTTCTAATGTAATTTAAACTCGGGTCATTTTTTCTCCTTTCTTCATTCGGAAGGACTTTTGCTAAATGTCAAAACGTCTGTGACATCTTTTTTAACTTCATTTTTGACTAATTTCTTTCTATTTTATATTCTATTTTAAATTACTCAATTTATTTAAGTTTTTTTTTCTGGAATTGTTTTATTTCATTTCCGTTTTCCTATTGTGTATATGCATTTATTATATATATTTTTTAATCATTTTTATCATACTGATATCCGGTCTCCTCGTCCATTTTTATTTTACTCTCTAATTTTATTTTGTTCAGAGATCTCAACGTCTATTTAAAACACACACAAAAATACAAAACCTACAAAGCATTGCTTTCCTCTATTTTATTTTTGTCAATTAAAAATCTCCTCAATTGTTTGTAAGTTCATTTTCCTTCGAAATGAAAACGCACTTGACTCGTAAATTAAATATCGGTCGATATTTTTTTTTTTGCATACCTTTCCTCGAGAATAATTATTTTATTCTCTTTTATTTTTTTTTAATCAACAACATAAATACATCGTAAAACAGAATTCTTGATTGACATGGAAAACTGAACGAGCAAATGCGACCCGTTGATTGGCTAATATCTTACTGGTCGGATGACATCACCTTTTCGATTAAAAAATGAATTAGCTGGCAAACACCAAGCCCCTTTATATCCCATCCCCAAAGATAGTCTATTTCGTCCACCTTTCAAATACAGATACTCATTATTCAACTTAATTATGTGTTGGGCTAGGATATCATATCACATGCGTCCTCACATCTTTACGACTGGCTTGGTTTGTCGGTGTATCATTGAGTCGCTAAACAGAGAGAGTTAAGGGATACGATTTATTTTAAATGTGTTTACTCATTTCTCAGGGCTATTTTGTCCGTAAAGCTGAGGCAGCCAATATTCCGTTTTGGGGAGGCATACCCTCATCTAAACGTTCATATACAAGTAATGTATGCCTATTTATCAACTGACTGTATCTAAAAAATGTGTGTATTTATATATAAAGGTGATTTTACACAACCAATCACATGTTTATTTTTTTACTAATATTTTTACAGTATGGTATATTATTTTCATATTGGAATTCATTTGAGATAAGTAATTTAATATTTATTTGCGGACCCTTATCCTCATCTTATTAATTGTAGTTTAAAAACGTTTCGGTCCTCTATCCCTCTGCCATTCGTCAGGTAGTAAATCTTTTTTCAATAATTGCAGTAATTATTGAGGATACTGGTTATAGACTCAACATTCCTATCCCGTCGCTGTTGACCACATGAATAAGGCCAGGGGATTAATTGGCTGAAACATCGTGAAACACCCATTATAAAAATGAAGATAAGAGTCCACAAATAAATAAATAAATAAATAAATAAATAAATTTGCAGTGTTGTAAAATTTACATAAATTTTCATAAAAAAAACCGACTGGACATCCAAATCCGAGCAAATAATAATTCAAATATTCCAATCATTTTCAGCATGGTTGAAATTAACAAATCGTCTTATACTTATCAAGAACATTTTTCGTGATAGTAATTTTTCTTAATGACCTAGCAGTTGGGTTCAATCTTCAATCCATGTATGCCCAATAATTACAAATATTACTAGATGCCCTATTGTTTATCATGTAGCATTATATAAAGAATAATCAAGGGTAAGTGGAGCAATCCAGATGTTTAATTTGTACGTTTTCCTACATATTTGTGTAGAGTTTAATCAAAAAGGATCCTTCGGGTTTCCATCAACTATAACCAGATACTTACCCTTTTTCTTTACTTAAAGAAACTTACGATATAAACGGTTAGAGTAGTTAGCTGTCAGAATTTCCCTAAAAATTACACGTAATATAAGAACATTAAAAATAAATCTCGCGGATTTATTCCCTTAGCGAAGAATATTCATGTATTTCTTATTAGCGGCGAGTACTCGACTTTAGCACATCGTAAATGCGTTTTTAATATATATTAAATTCATGAAGATTTTCTTATTTATTATTCCAGAGTCAATTCTCTATTTATTATTATATCGATGATATCTCCTTTCCGTCTAAAGAAGACGAGTGACACACATTGTAAGGGTAACTGCCCATGTAAGTGTGAGGCAAGTGTTGAGCAATCACTGAAGGTTCCTCTCCTGAATTGACACTGCTTTAGTCTAATGGCAAGAAGAACTCTAAGACGACGGAGAAAAGGTCGAGACGCGCGGAGAGAACATACGGCACCTGGAATTCCTAACTGGTCACCCATTTTTAAAACAGACCTAATATTGCTAAACTTCGATGATCCAACAAGAACGTGATTATGCTAATATATATTATATGTTCATCTCATACCTTGTACTTATTTACAAAATATTAAAAAAATTACTTGGTTGCTATCAGCTAGAATGGAAAGCAAAATGTTTAGCATTTCAATCGGGGTTCTTACTGTTTAGGTTATCGAGAGACAGATAAGAAAATGTTAAAATTAAACGTTTCTGAGCTATGAATGGATTTCCGAATGCGCAAAATTAAGAGAAATACGTCAACAAGTTGAAATAAACATTTTGCATTGCAACTCACCGACATATTTCTTTACGGTTATTCGTCAATCCAAACAAATATCTTACTTATTATTTTTAATTAGAATTATTGAGATGAGTATTATTTATTACTTTTATTTATTGCGGACTATTATCCTTATGTGTTATTTGTTGTTTAACGACGCTTCCGCCAACTATTCCTCTTGCATTCGTCAGGTCGTAACCGCGACGGATAGGAACGTTCAATCTCCTGACTGCATTCCCTGTAATTACTGCCTTTCATAGTTGTTGACGTCTCGCCATATTTTGGCCAAGTAAGCCTCTGGCCGGCTTTGGGCAGGATACATGTATATATATATATATATATATATATATATATATATATATATATATATATATATATATATATATATATATATGCATATATATATACATATAGATGCATATATATACATATATATATGCACATATATATAAGCCTACACACACACACACACACACACATATATATATATATATATATATATATATATATATATATATATATATATATATATATACTTATATTTCGGGCGTATCTTGTTGAACTTAAGTATCTTTCTGCTGAACTTTGGAATATACACAGAATTCGGAACCATTTATTTAATCCAAAGACGAGGATCATAGTCCGCAATAAATAAAATTAATAAATACTTTACTTATCATAAATTTTTATGTACGATAACTATTTCCTATTAATTAGCGATGTTTTGTGACCAGTAATGAAAGCGTTTATCGATTAAATATTTTCACACAGACGTGTATACATACATAGAGCTACTGTTTTATTTGTGTAAACGTATCTGCTTATTCTATTATAAGTATATTCCTTTTTCATATAATTTTCTTAGATATTTTCGAAGAAATAATCGGGTTATCATGACAAGGACGACGTAGATGTTGTCAATAGTTGTAGTTTATTCTTTAATTTCATACGAATCAGTTGATTCTATTATTTAGAAGTGGTGTCCGAAGTGGTGTCTGTTACATGTGGCTTACATAAGTTTCAAGACTTTTGTTCGTAAATTAGTTTAGAAACTTTCAATTGTCATAGACTGTTGAAAATTCAGTATGTTATTGCTATATATCCTATGAGATGCCCGTGCGATTTTTAAAATTTCAGGTTCAAATAAACAGCTTCAGCAGGAGTATACTAAACTAAGCCTGATAGTCACAGTTGGTGAAATTCGAATATGCAATCTGGATGTTAGAACACTTTAAAGAACAATCTTTACTCCTATATTGTTGTGTGTATGCATTGATATTCATATTAAAAACACTTTTTCCCATTTGTTTAAAAAGAAAAAAAAACAACATTGTTATATATGGGAAGTGAAGCTGCATTGCTCTACAAAAGATCTAGCTAATTTGCATTTTTTTTCATACATTCATTTAAAAAAAATCTATTAACTTTAACGAATTGGTTATGGAATTCTATCTTTAGTTTACTATTACGTGTAATTATATTCATGAAGATATTCTATAGACTTTATACTTGTGTAAAAAGATTGTAGTAAACATAAACCTCTTTGTATATATTTATGCATCGTATATATATATATATATATATATGTATTTGTTTAAAATATTTACCTACCAAACTCCTCTACCAGTTTTTTGTTTACAGACATGAAATCTAATATATATGGTACTCTAACACATGCGAATCTTTGTATCAGTTTTAGCCGGGGGAAATCGGTGCAGAAGTGCGAAAATTATAAAGAAAAATGAAATTTAACATGGATGCGTAACGTAATAGCTATTTGTTCATGGTTTAATTTTAAGCCTTGCAGCAAATTTGACTTCATCGCTGAGGCAGTAATGTCAAGGGAAAAAGTAACCCATTAGCTGTACGTTTTGGTATTAATATTCAGTGGTGGCGTACGAGTTATTATTTTTAAAACTATTTAAATCATTACTATATATTGGGCCCAATATATATATATATATATATATATATATATATAATGAAAACGAGATATGCATTAATAAAATATCATATTTAAGCGTATTTTAACCGGGTAATGCCGGGCGGCCTGCAATTATGTAATAAAATTCTGTTTTAAATTTGTTATAATGCCACAGAAATGTATGGAATGCTTCAACTGCATTTGGGCCATCTTGCATGAATTGATCATCATTTTCTGTGTGGTAGAAAATATTCAAGAAGTAAAAAGGATTCTGTGATGGGTGATTAAAAGAACGAGAAAAGTAAGGAAGCCAGAATTGCCCAAATAAAGAAGCTTATGGATAAGGATCGTCGTATGTCTATAGACACAATAAGGACACAGTTTGATATCAGTGTAGGAACTGTGCACAAAAATTCAGGGACTGAAAGTGCATAAAATTTGTGCAAATTTGTCCCAAGGCTGCTTCAGACTTTTCACAGACTATTTGATGAAGATGTGCGTCAAGACCCTCTCTATATTTCAAATCTTGCTCGCTTTGACTTTTTCCCCCTAAGTTAATAGAACACCCTTTAAGGCTATCGCTATGAGACAACTGAAGATATGAAATAGGCTGTGATGAGGGTCATTAACGTACGCATACGAGAGGGCTTCTGTGAAGTTGTTGGAACATTGTAACAAGTGCATTTAAACCTGAGGAGATTACTTTAAAGTTGGCTCGAGTTTCAGATGTGTACAATCAATAAAAGTGCCCATACGAAATACGCGTGGGACTCATTGAAGCATCTTGTAAGTTCCTTGTAAGATTTTTTTATAGAACACTATCAATACTTACAAAAGCGCCAACGTGAAGCATGGAAAGTGCACATATTTGCTGTGTGACAAATTTGATTCAAACTGGCATGCCTATGTTTAGGATTAATATTGTTTATCACTAATCTATCATTACTTGGCATGAGATAAATAGCCGGTCTTCAATACTCGGCCTTTGAAACAACATTTTATTGATCAGTCTCGGTCATATATTAAGTATGATTTGCATTGGATGGTAATGCGTAGAATAAAAGAATACATCGGTTTTTGTCACCCTAAACCCTAAAAT
Organism: Euprymna scolopes; assembly: GCF_053919585.1. Lineage (NCBI taxonomy): Eukaryota > Metazoa > Mollusca > Cephalopoda > Sepiida > Sepiolidae > Euprymna > Euprymna scolopes. The sequence continues at coordinate 176,325,995 of NC_136484.1, read as the reverse complement.
ATTATTGTTAATTAGGTTGACATTAGAATAAACTTGGTATATGACTCTTAAGTTTGAGAGTACAAGAGAGGTGCTAAAAGCGATGCCCCCTCCCTATTTATTTTATCCGAATGGACCAGAGATGACTTTAAATTACATTGGTATAGTAAATGAGCAGATGCATACATCACCTGAAAATTTCATCTCTCTCTTTCTGAGAAGGCAACCCATTTCATGGATGAATGTTAGAAGCATAGATATCCGACTGAATTATTGGAAAAGGCGTATTAATTATCGTAATAACTATGTGAATTCAAAAATTCTGGAGCACAAAGGATTGCGTGCTTTAATGGTGTCAATCTAGTGTTCGTAGCTTTTCAAATGTTTGAGCTAAAATATAAGAGGTTTTACTTTTGGAACGACTGTTGTACATTTTGATTCATATGTGACGCTTATTATTGCAATAGCACATTGTGTAGGAAAGGAGACTATATCCGTCAATTATACTCTAGTTTGAGAGAGCTCTTACTCTGTTTCGTCTTCTTACGTTTTATAATGCATGTATGTTGGTCGGCCACGCTTATAATTAAAACAAACTCTCATAGGAAATCGAATCAGACAAGACATAAAGCAAGAGCTGGCATTTAGAATTTCAAGGTAAAATCGCGTATAGCAATTAGTCCTCCTTTGTCTAAAAAGTCGTCATGGAATTATAGGACTTAAACAGGAAACTAAGGGAAACATAGTAACTTGTATAAAGCAATAATGAATGTATATATGTAAATATGTATCTGTGATGTACGTGCATGCATAAGCGTTTATAACAGACCGTATACATTAGAGTTTACTCGTGTGTATCGTCTATATAACGTATTATATATATATATATATATATATATATACATATATAATGTTTAATGTGTATAATGTGGTTTATGTAAACAATCATACAAACAGTTCAATAACAAGACACTAACACAACAAGAAATCCAATATTTAACATAACGGGGCACGGGAAAATAACCTCAGATCCACGTTCTACTTTCCATTCTTTTCCTGTGCTGTTACTTTTAAATTTGAAATAGCATTTACCTTGGTCTATGACGTATAAATGTAAAAAACGAATCTCTGGCACATTGTTTGGCTTAAGTTTAAAATGACATTTGGGGGGGGGCGATGTTAAGTTAGAAATTGCATTCTCATTTTTTCTGAGAATTTCACCATTTTAACTAGTACGTATGCGTTAATCACTTTCAAAAATGTCCGTCGTTAAACGCGTTGATCGAAGAGACGCATTTATAAAAATGTCCTTTATATGCGCACCTGCGTGTTTTTCTTGCTTCAATGGCTGTCACAGATACTGAGACGAAATTACAAATGATTGAAACAGAGTAAGTAAATAGACATTGTTTTGATTATTCTTGAAATCTGTATATGCGTATGAATACGAACACTCCCATTTTAAAGTGCAAACTCATTCTCACGCATAGAAAATACGCATTCAAAATGTAATTATCCAAATGAATCCGGTATTTTCTTACGAAAGACAACGGTAGAAAACAAGAAAGGAAACGAAGCCTCTTTAAGCTTTACCTGGTTGAACACGATCCAACGAAGGCGGAGGCGGAGGTTCCTAGGATATATTAAATTTACAAACGCTTTTCAAATCGTATATAATAAATACATTCCAAATGAAAGCGTACGATTTTAACTTAAAATGTTGGAAATTACGAAGACATGGGTATTTCCATTAAAACAAGCACATATTGTGGCGTAGAACTTATGTTCTACATAATGACACTTACTTACGTTACTTTTCCCAGGAATTCAATGAAGCAACTCTGCTTCTGACACACTGAGTTGCTTTCCTATAGTCTCACACACCCATTGCTGCAAATGAGATATGACAGGTTTAGGTCATAAATATGTAAATTTAGTCATAATGGCAATGCAATTTGACATTTTCTCTGATCTATTCTGGCGGAATGAAATAAGAGTCATTACTGTTGGAAAGCCTCTATTTTATACCGGCCAGTTTTTTGTAGTTCTTTTAGTTATGTTCCAACGTCCTCCCAAATGGTTATCAATTTAATATTGACCAGATTCCACGTCGTTTACCTTCGCCTACCAACATAATTACACTGTATAGAACTCCAGTAGTTTCTACACATATCAATCATTTCTAATATGAAGTGTCTATATTCAAAAATATTTCCTGTAAAAACTCGGTTTTAATATTTAATACACTTTACCAATCCTACATATCAAACAGACGAATTAGTTATTTCAGATAAGATTATCGTCAACAAAAAATAATATTACTAAAATTTACATTAGAATCGTAGTAACTAATTTTGGAATGTGATAAAATACTGACAGACAAAATAATTGGAATATTTTTTATTTTATATTTTTCATTAGATATTTCATTGATATACATATGTTTATGTATTTATAAAATATTAATCAGATAGTTCATGTTGTGAGTCATTTGAATATATCGGTTTATCAGAATATGTTTTTCAAACAATACTCAACAACTCGAGGATGTATTTAAAATTAAATCCATGCTATTAAACATTAAACTAATTTTATAAAACACCATTGATAAACTAATCTTTGAGTTTATATTACAATGCACAGACGTACGAAACATTGTGAAAAACAAATAGATAACAAATAAATGTAATAAAAAAACAAGATAAGTTACTTTTCATTCGAACTTAATAAGTTTTTAGTGTTTTATATAATGAAAAATGTTTATTGGGTTCAAAAATAAGTACAATTTAGCGCTACCAGAGAACAAGAAAAATGGCTGCGATGTCTATTTAAATCTGTGAAATCTCGTTTATCATTTCAATTAGCAAATAAAACAACATGGCGGAAGAAACTCACCCCAAAAATGTTATACTAAAATTTATTAACTAGGTTTTTCCAACCATTTTATTTTCTTTCTTATTTTGGAGTCGTTGTCGAGACTTCAAAGTCATCGCTGACATGTTTTCTTGTTGTTTGATAGTGCTCAATATTATTGGGTTTCGAACCAAATAACAATTTTATATTTAATAAATCACTAAAACCTTGCCCAGTTAGGCAAAATGTAATTTATCATGTATTTGATAACATTTACGTGTCGTATATTTGGTTTTTGAACACTTTTCGTACCTCCGTGGATTGTAGTGCAAAACCCAATCCTTTTGTGATAATATAGAGATATTGAAGTTTTGATTGGTAACGTTTATATTTTATTGAAATTCGAAAGCTTCTAATCATGATAGTTGGCTCTTTTTCAAATTCTTTAAAATTAATTTTAGCTTCTCCAACCTCTGATGTACGTTCATTTCACATCCTCGTTGTATTCTTACTAAAAAATAGATGGAAAATTAACCTTAATTAAATATAAACAGAATGTGACGACTGCTTCAAATTACCATTTATTTTTAATACAATATACACGCAATATTTTCCTAATCAATAAATAATGCAGAATCTTATTTCACTACTAGCATATGCTTTGAGATTATATTATAGCAATTAAAAATGATTTATAATATTAGTACAGTAAGAATGTTTATTAATCATAAATGAATATGACTTCGTAGTGTCATCCAAATATATTTGTAAAATTGTCGAAAACATTTAAAGATGAACATAGATTTAGCGATTGGATTCCAAACTAGAAAGACGTTTGGAATATAAAAACACTACAGATTACACAAAATTGAAATCCTTACGATAAGCATATATACGTGATGCTTTCTGAAAGTAATAACTCATTTTTTAATTAAAATGTGAAAGAACTAGGAAAATAAGAATAGTACCATAAAACAAGTTATTTTTTGAGCTTCAGAATTTATTTATCTACAATAGTCAATATCATTCTCGATAAACTTTTTCTAGAAAATAATTAAGATATTTCCTTTTAGCAGAGATTCCTTGAACAGTCTCACGCCGTCAATATCTGCAGGTTATCGATACCAAAGTGCTTTATAATCATTACAATTTTGCAATCCCCTTGGATACAATTGAGTGCGCCCATATATATATATATATATATATATATATATACTAGCTGTACCCTGCCACGCGTTGCAGTGGCTCAATTTGGTGTAATGGAAAAATTTAATAAAAGAGAACATGCATGTTTCTTATATGAGTACAGCAATCCACTGCAAAAAGTGAAAAAGAAGGCGAAACTGAAAAAATGGTACTCTTGCAGAATTTGATCTGGATCCTCCGGAGTTTCTGTCAATCATTCATGTTTTGGACTTGACCAACAATCAGTGGATGAAGCCGAACGTTGCAAAAATGTTGAAACGCTAAATGTTATTTTTTTGGTGTTGTTTTAAAAAATGTGAGTTAGTAATTAATATTTGGTTGATGGTGGGGGGAGGGGGTTACTATACACAGATTCGAAAAAGTTGTCCAAAAACAAATAAATGAAAGCAAAGGTAAGGTAATTTACGTTTCTACCTAATTGGATAATTGTTTAGTGTTTTATGTAATGTAAAATGTTTAATTGGCTCAAAAAACAGAAATGGTCGCGGACTCTGTTAAATACGTTAAGTTTGGGAAAGTAAGTTGAAAACTAAAAACTATACAAAACAGTGTCTGAAACTCACCGAATATATGTTACCATGACATAGGCTGGCATAAGCGGTAGGTTTGTGACCGTATTTTGTATAGTTTTTTTTTTTTAGTTTTAACTCACTTTCTCTAACTTAAAGTAATCAACAGTGTCCACCACCATTTGTAGCTTTCAAATACACCAATAAACACTGTTTTTCGAGCCGACTAAACGTTACATTAAATGAAAAGGGTTTGTATTACTAAACACAGATACAAAGAAGTTGTCAAACAAATATAACAAATAAATGTTATCAAAGGCAAGAAAAGTAAGTGTTCTGCCTAACTGGATAAAATTTTAGTGTTTTTATGTAATGTATAATCGGGTCAAAAACATTCAATGTTTATCGGTATATCTGAAAAATACAAATGGCGGCAGACTGTATCGAACACGTTAAGTTTGGGGAAATTTTGGGAAAATGAGTTTAAACTAAAAAAATATATACAAAATACTGTTAGGGACTCACTCAATATATGTTATCATGACATAGGCTGGCATATAATCGGTGGTTTTAAACTTTTGCTTGATACAGGTGACGACTTTTAAAAGTCCCTTTTAGTGATTACCTGGTTTGAGGATATTTGTACAACTAAACGGCAAATCTGCTCGAAAAAATCCGGTAATATTTTACTTTAAAGCCCGTTTCACGTTCATATATAACGAAATATTTTATTGTAGATTTCGGTGTGCTAAAAACGAATCGGCAAACCGTTTACGTAGCAAAAAAAAAAGTTTTCATGATATTCATGTAATTACTTATTCGAAAAGTGGGTGATCACTTTTCAATGTAAATTAAACTTAGAATGAGCACCCACTTTCTGGCCATCTGTTTCTTGGCTAAAAAGTTTTTTGTTTGATTTCTTTTGCATGGTAATAACTCCTGAACTCTGGGACTATTTTCCATTTAACAGCCGTAGCCTTCGTTTACGCTATGTGTAAGCATAAACGAAAGCTGTTTAGCCAATAAACATGGGAGAAAAATCCCCCTCTCTCAGATGGCTAGAAAGTGGGTGCTCATTTTAAGTTAAATTTACATGGAGAAGTGATCGCCACTTTTTCGATAAAGTAATTTCTTCATATCATAAAAACTATTTTTTTGCGACGGGAACGGTTTGCAGATTCGTTTTTAGCACACCGAAATCTACAAATTTTTTTTTGTTATTTACGAACGTGAGACGCACGGCCCTTAATGGAAAATTATATCAAAAATCCGGGGGAAAATAGTTTTCAATAAAAACAGCAAATGAATTCGATAGAAAAAAATGGATGCTATTTTTTTCTTTCTGTGTGTTTCTTGGCTAAAAAGTCTTTTTATTTGATTTCTTTTGCATGGTAGTAACCCCTGAACTCTGGGACTATTTTCGATTTCACAGCCGTAGCCTTTGTTTATGCTATGCGTTAGCATAAACAAAAACTGTTAAATATGAATTCGCGTACCAAACTGCCTTGTCAAAAAACCTTTAAGCCAATAAACACGAAAATAAATGCCCCTTCCTCAGGTGGCCAGAAAAGTGATCACCTACTTTTCGAAAAAACATGGAAAAGTGATCACCCACTTATCGAAAAAAACATTTCTTCAGATCATGAAAACTATTTTGGTACTCCTTGGGCGTTGTGTTTCATGGCGACCCGCAGAATTAATTAATGGTCGTTCCCTTAGTACCCCCCTAGTCAAGGCTAACGCATGCGCACGTAACATTTTTTACTTATTTACTTACGTGGTGGAGTTTCTATACTGATAGGTTTTTTGAAATTTTTTCACTGGATTATTATTGATTGAACACTAACCAGATTATGAAAAAAAAAAAAAAATTTAATTATTTCAACATTTGAAAGGGGTACTCACTTTTTAGTTACCACGTTCTGGTAAATCGATCACTTTTTATTTATGTATTTCTTTCTTTCTAAATACGGAAGTGTCATCGGGAGATATAAAATGGTCGCATGTTGACGAAGCAATGTATCTGGAGGCGTACGGGATTAAAAATTATTGGTAAATTTTTAGATTAGGTCCACCTCATCAATTTTCGACGACTTGAAATGGTTTTCGACTATGCTGAATACGAAAATCGCATCGAAATTTTGCAGAAATAAGTAGTTATCAAGATATAAAAAGTTGTATTATGCATTGTAATCTTTGGCGGCCATTTTTTTACGTGTGTGTATTTGTTTATGGCGCGTGTGCACGTAAAACGATGGCCGCCGAAGAATACAATGCTTAATACAACTTTTAATTTCCGCAAAATTTCAATGCGATTTGCGTGTTCAGCATACTCGCAAACCTATAAATGTCGTCATTGAAAGGAAAATTGTGGAGGTGGACCTAATCTAAAAAAATACCCAATTATTAAACATTTCTCCAGCATGTTAGTGAAATTTATAATACTTTAAAAAAATTAAAAACAGAAAAAGTTTTGAAAAAAAACTCACCTTTCACAAAACAATTTAAAAAAAAAAACACAAACTGACTAAATAAGTAAAAAAAAATAATAATTAAAAAACTCGAAACTTTATTTTCATAAAAACAATAAAAAAGTCCTGTTCAATCTATATTGTGTTCTTTGAGAAACAAATATATTTCTGACTTACAAATGCGGCAGAGACTCATTATTTTTACTTTCTATGGTTTTGATATACCGCGTTTTTATTGCTTACAAAATCGGTGACTGATTTATCAGAACGTTGCAACTAAAAAGTGACCACCACTTTCAAATGTCGAAATAATGATTTCTTTTTTACCTTTTTTTTAATAATCTGTTTAATTAGTGTCTAATCAATAATAATCCAGTGAAAAAAAATCCAAAAACCTATAAGTATAGAAATTAAGCATGGGAATGATGTCTGTCCAACGTCGCCTTTCGCACTTTTACAAACATTATTTACGTTAACTCTTTTCATAAATATTTTTTTTAAAAGTAACTAAACCATTTATTGATAATTTGTCACGTGTACAAACATTTATTTATTTACGTAGGCTTAACTCCTTCCATGAATAAGAAAAGTTTTACTCTTTAAGAATAATAAAAGGAAAAAGTTGCTGAACATTTATAAAAGGACTTACTTTTTTTCATGAGGGTCAGAGGAATAGTTGGCCGAAAAGTCGTGAAACAACAACTAATAAAGATGAGAATAATAGTCCGCAATAAATAAAAATGGTGCTAATGCAGAGAGCGATCCGCGCTATTTTTTAAATCATATTTCCACGTTTAATTAACGTTTTACGATATGTTTTTTTTACTATTTAATTGTAAGGTTTAAGTACAAAATAGGAACAAAACATCCTTCCCTCCCCATGTTAAGGATGACTTTTTAAATAATAAAATTATTTCAGCACGGATCACTCTCTATATGAGTAATCTTATATCGAAAAACAACAACAAAAAAAACTCAAAAAGCAAGCGACAAACTTTTTTTAGCCTTATATAATAAAGAAAAGATGTGTAAATTAAAAAAAAATTGGAAGATAAACAAAGAAAATATGTTTTTTTTTGTTTTTTTTAACTTATCGAGTTAACAGAAAATGAAATCTTTCGTCAATTCGTGGCTGTGAAATGAATCGAACCGGAAGTTCAGTTTTATCAACAGAACAGATTCGCAGTAACGGTTAAAAATATTTTGTTTTATTTAATATTTTAATTTTAATAATTCGCGAGGTAAATATATTTTAGTAACATAAAAACATACCTCGACTCTAAAAATGGGTTGTCTGAAAATTTAAAATAAATTGGTAACGTAGAAATATGGTTTTATTCGTTTAGAACGAACCAACTTTACATATATATATATATACATATATATATATATATATATATATATATATATATATATATAGAGAGAGAGAGAGAGAGAGAGAGAGATGCGTATGCACAGGGTTAATAATGCACCGATAATTATGGATATGAGAAGAGAGCTGTAAGATGAAAGAATTGTGATTTTTTTTTACACAGGCATCACCACATTATCAAGGCCAAGAGATAACTCAGGGATAAGGGTTAAAGAAATTGAACAATATAGTCATCAATTTGGTAAATTTGCTAACTTATATGGAACGGCTAATCAAGAAATTGTTTACGTTAGACTTGAAAACAACCACATTGTATTCAGCCGGAAAGCAGGAAAACGGAATACAATTCCACAGGTGTGCAGTTCTAAGAAAGAAGCTTTGTTCATGGAATCTATGTTTAGGTTTAGGCACAGATAAAGAGTGGAGGGAATTATTGATAGTGTTTTCAGATAGAAGAGTGTTTCTTGTGAAAGTTTGGCGAGGGGTGACCATAGACTGAAGCTCAGTTGAACACTTTCCATGAAAATAAGTATACATCAGAGACAAACTCGTAACATCTCTTCTGTGAGATAGAGGTTGCAGGGAAGAGAAAAGAACATCTCCTACGAGGCTACGAAGTCTATTTTTAACTCTATCAAGGTAGGACAAGTCCTTTCTAGCAGCTCCTGACCAGATGTGGCAACAGTATTCCATCCTTGGACGTACCTGGCTCTTATATAGATAGAGAATTGCATCAGCATTGAGATATCTACTTGATCGATAGAAAGATCCCACCATTTTTCCAGCGGCCTTGGCAACAGATTAATGTACGTGTTCCATTTAAGATCAGGAGTAACGGTTAAGCCCAGAAGCTTGTCAAGCTTGATATGTGATACATTCAGTTCTATTTTGTTTCATGATAAATGTAAATACATGTAATCAATATTCTTAAATTCTATCCTAAAATAAAGCAGAAAATAATAAAGAATCATAAAATCTAAGATTTTTTAGGTATCTGCTAAAGTTTTTATCGGAGAAAATGTATTTAAAAATTAATATGTTTCAGATTTTTACGAGAATTGATAGTAATCTGTAAGTGAGTAAGCAAGATTCCCCGAATTAAAGTTTATTTGTAAAGCAATTACAGATAAAGGTGTACATTTTTAGAGATTCTCCTAACGGTGTATATATATATATATATATATATATATATATATATATATATATATATATATATATATATATATATATAATACAATAATGATTGTTATTTTATATCCTGCATATCATGCGTACGCAATCATCGGTTTAGTAAGACAATTTTTTAGGTCGCGAGATTCAAACCAGTCAACGACGTCTTATCTAACTACACATGTGGAGCATTTACCTCGGGGCCACCAAACATCTGCTACGAGAATGAAAGGAATCAATAAATAATACACGCTATATTCGAGCGAAAACATGAGACATTCCAGAGTGTTCGAACGATGGAAGTCGTGAATGTTACACAAACGCTAATCGTTGGCATGTTCGTTCATAAGTGATCATTTTTAAGTATTCTACCATGAGCTTGATTATTATAATTAAATAATAATTAATTTTGTGTTTGAACGATGGAAGTCGTGATCGTTGCATAATATATATATATATATATATATACATATATATATATATGTATATATATATATATATATATATATATATATATATATATATATATATATACTAGCAGGTCGCCTGGCTTGGCCCGGCCGTATAATACGCACAGATATTATATTTTAATTAATAAAGAAAATGAAGCATTGGTATAACGATCTAAAAATGTTTTCAAGCTAACTTATACTTAGCATAAGAAATCTGTTATGTGAATAATTTAGCATGAGCATTTGTGAAACAGTTTACAAAGAAATAATATCTAGTGACCCCACGAAATATATTTCGGATTTTTTACCGTTTGCCGACTCTTATTTTTTTTTATTAAAAACGATTTAAATTGTTGCCACATGTGTAGATACCCAATGTTCTAAATTTCAAGTCTGCTGATGAAAAAATGCCCTCACACACATTATCACTTTCATATATATATATATATATATATATATATATATATATATATATATATATATATATAGATATATAGATATATATATATATATTTATAAGAATAGCAAAATGTTAAAATCATGAGTGATAAAGTACCAAAATTAGAAGTGACAAGAGAGGAATTATTGTCTCTAATACGTTGGCCTTCAGATCCAATCCAAGGTACCTTGAACCGTATTAGGGTTGCTCAGAAACGGATTCTATTTTCTTGTTTACAACTTTGTTGACTAATGGACGCGGATATCCATTCATAATGAAAAACCTTTTTAATATTATGTATTTCCGAATCGATACAAGAAGGAGAGCAAATGGCAAGTGCCCGTTGAGTTAAGTTTCTAATAATGATGAGTTTCTAGTGTTTAGTGCGAAAGAATCTTTATTCAGGTAAAGTCCAGTGAAAGTACTGGACCTCGATTCTTTATAATGATATTTGTACTAATATCAATAGAAATAATATAGGTTCTAAATGTATCGAGAACATTTTCGATTTTTCGTCGAATCATTATCATATAAAAAAGCTAACGAACAAAAATGGTAGCGAAAAAACTATTAAAAAATAACAGATAAACTGGAATATGAACAATAAAATTTCAAGAGCTCGTTTCAAGAAAAGCTGTATGAAATTTTAATTGCGCTATGCCAGAGTACAGATTTGCTAGTGCGTTATCTTTTTCGTTGTCCTCATCTTCTTTTTTCCGATTTGTGTCAATTAATTCGTTTTTTTTTCTTTTGTTTTCTTTTTGATTTCTCGTTGGTTTCTAATTTCGAAACTCTTTTTTCTTGTTCTTTGGTATTTGGTAGTTCTTCGCTATATTACTAGTTTCCTTCTCCCTTTTTGATATTTTTACTCTTATCACACCTCTACTCTCGCTTCATACTTAGTTTTCTATGTTTGTGTTATTTGCTTTCAAGTAAATGTATTATTCTCTTTACATTTGGCAGTCGTTTTCTTTTTTGCTTTTTTTGAAACCTATGCTCTACGCTTTTTCATATTCCTCAACTTTTCTATAATGTGTTCTCGTGCCTTGTTCCGCCATCATCGTTGTCTTCTTTCTCGATTTTTGTCTATCTCACCATTTATGTTTCTTGTGCTCCCAAATCGTCCTTTTCTTTGTTTTCTATGTCATCTGAGTCCAATTTTTCCTAACTATTTAAAAATTTCTTGTCTTATAGATTTATCCAGTTCCACTTTTCTTTCATTCTTCGTCAGTGTCTTTGTCCTCTTCTTCCTGGTTGTCTTCACTGTTTTCGGTATTACACATTTCCATCAGCATTTTGTTTGCCTTTTTCTTTGTCCTCTTCGAATTTTTCATTTCTTTCTTCGTATTTTTTGTCTTTTTCAATTTTATCCTTGTCTTTTTTTCCTTTTTGTCTTTGAACCCATTCTCTTTTTGTCTTCCTCGTGTTTCTGCAGCTTCTTTATATATTTTAGTCATTTTCATGGTCTTCGAAATCATTTGCTTTTACTCCAGGGTCATTTTCTTCGACTACTTAGTTTTTCCTCGTCATTTTCCTCGGCTACTTAGTTTTTCCTGGTCATTTTCCTCGGTTACTTAGTTTTTCCTGGTCATTTTCTTCGGCTACTTAGTTTTTCCTGGTCATTTTCCTCGGCTACTTAGTTTTTCCTGGTCATTTTCTTCGGCTACTTAGTTTTTTACTTCGTTTTAATGGTTTTCTTCACTGTATTCTTGCATATTTTTGCCTTTTTATCCTCTACGTTTTTCTCTACTGTTTTCAACTACTTTTTCGTCTATGTTTGCGACTACTTTTTTGCGTCTATTTTTTCTGTCTACTTTTGTCTGTGTACTTTTTCAGTCCACATTTTTCATGTACTTTTGGTTTACATTTTTCCGTCTACTGTTTTCGTCTACTGTTTTGTTTTTTTCTTCTGTTTTCCTTTTGTCATGTTTGTCTTTTTCATCTTCTTTTTTTATTCTCCGTATTCTTATTTCCTTATTGCTGCTCTATCTTTGTTTTAACTTCGCTTTCCTCTTCTATTTAATTTTATAGCTGTTCACAAAAGTTTTGTATGTTTTCTTTTAAGTGATTTTTGCTATGTGGCCCCTTCCCTTTCTGCTGTTTACTCGCCTTCTTTCGTGTCTTCTACGTCTCGATAATATTTCGCGATCTCCGCTCTCCATATCCGCTGTCCCATTCACAGATCGCCGTCCTAAAACGAAAGCGCAGGTGCCGAGTATAACGACAGCATACTCTTCTGATTCGTTAACAATGGCAAATGGATAATTGTCGCCAGCGAAGGCCAAACCTCATCGACCGGCGAGCGCTGTGCCCTTGTAAGATGTCATTCAACTGACAAGGACAAGCTCAATGCCGACGAGGAAGGAACCGGCGAGCGGTTTAGGATCAAAGTCGTCCACAAAGCGAGCTAAGTTCGACTAATTAAAGAGCTGACACAGGAAATTGTCAACTAATGATTCAAACTTGTCGCTGCCACTTCGCATTTAAATGGATATATATTACACACACACGTGCGCGCACACACATACACACACACACACACACACACATATATATATATATATATATATATATATATATATATATATATATATATATTAGAAAGAAGTATAAATTACAGGGAGAGAAAAGGTTATGTGTTGGATATGCCCAAGTGGATATATATATATATATATATATATATATATATATATATGTATATAGCAATAGTTAATAAAACATGTTTAAAAACACTTTGAAAAAGAGATAAAAACATATTTAATTTGAAAAGGATACACTAAATTAGTGGACAGGTCATAATCCGCGGAGTTTCAAATAAATGCTTTCCTTCTCATCACAGGGTAGGATTTAGCAAAATGCGGGATCGGATTTTGCTTGCAAAAGTATTTGATGAAACTGCAAGTAAGTCTAAGACATTGCTTGATAACAAAGAGTGAAGCTGAGGGAATAGGGTGAAGAAAAAGGTAATTTCAAATTAATTGATAGTCTGATAAAAGGTAAAATATCCAATGATGGTGAAATCAAAAAATGCAAATCCAACCAAGATAGTTATAAAATCCAAGGGAATGGCGTAATTGGAAGATGGTCCAAAATAATCCAAAAGGCCGAAATCCGTGGAATAATTCACAAATAGGTACAAGGAAAAGGGAAAGAATTCCAATAATATTATGAAAAGAAAAATAAGATATGCGTTAGACTCGGCTGCCAGGACAAGGTGTAATTAAGACAAATGCGTGGAGAAGAAAGGAGGAAAATGATTGAAGAAGAATGGGGGAAGATTGAATGGTGATAGAATTAAATATAAAATAGAAAAACAAATGTCAAAATGACTCAGAGAAGATGACGTTAAAAGGTGCCAAAAATATTGGGCAAAAACGAGTTCAACTGAAATGTACATGTTATTACTTCAGAAAATATCAGCGGAGGTTATTAAAAGACGCGCGCATTAAAAAAATGGGGAGATGATTGGCGGTATCTGCAAATTCCGGATAAAGCAAGTAAGTTGTAAGTAAATTTATATATATATATATATATATATATATATATATATATATATATATATATATATATATTTATAAACTTGCCACAGATACATGCAAATATGTGTCTATGTATACACTCATACACGCAAACATGCGTGCGTGTAGAAATATATCGACTTTCAAATTTTGATGCCAATTCTCTCACCGTAGCAAGTTACACTAAGAAGTCAGGAAACGGATAATGTTAGACGTGAGTAGATGTAGTTCTAAGACATCAGTAATTTCCTCTTTTTTAACATTGTAGGGTATTTGCTGTAATACAAAAATCTGCACAGGTTCAGTTTCTTTGAAATTTAGATAATTTTAGCAATTGGCAAAAAGGCTGAGAGACAAGTTTTAAATAAACATTGACAATATAAGTAATAGATTTTATTACATCAGATTTTCACGCCAGGGTCTGTAACGTGTTTGATTTACACATAATCATTTAAACAAAAAAAAACATTAAGCTACATTAACAATAATTAACTCACAATTACGCCATGTAGATACATATATATATATATATATATATATATATATATATATATATATATATATATATATGTATATATATACATATTATATTAAACTCGGATATAAGAGAGCCTAATATGAGACAGCTGACATGAGAAAGATTTTCTCTGGTCACAATTAGAGCCTGTGTTAATGTACAGGGTAAACCGGATATAAGCACCCCTCTAGCATTGTAACCCGGATATAAGAGAGTCATAGGGACCGAAGTAGAAGGCTCTATTATCTGGGTTACACTATATATATATATAAATGTATATATATATATATATATATCTGTGTGTATGTCTATACGTGTATATATATGTATATGTATATATATATATATATATATAGAGAGAGATATATAGATATGTACATCTATATATACAAAAAGCAAAATTGTGTGTGTTTGTGTGTGTGTTTGTATGTTTCGCAAAAACTTTCGATAGGGGCAACAGATTTTCGCAAATTAATATCATTTTGAAACTCGAACATTCCGACGACAAATATCGAAAAATTGGTTAAAAACACTCATTCTTCACCCTCAACTGGTCGCTTTTCTACAAGGTGGGGAAGCAGAAAATCTTTCATTTATGACAAAATAGGTTATACGCATGCGTAAACACGCGCAAAAGATTTTGTCTCACGCGAACATGCCACAATGGTTAAAGTGACAGCGTTTTTACCCTAAAGTTGCAGGTTCGATCGGAGGTCTCAGGTATTTTTTTTTCGAGTTTTAAACTTTTAATATCGAAAATGGGTTATTTGTGCCATTTTTGGGCTTTCTGCTTTTTCGTTAATTTTTATTTTTAAGAATACGTATAAAATACAGGGAGATTGCTCGCTTTATCGATCAGAGTGTATCTTTCTTGGCTGAATTCACCTATTCGGAATTCTTTCCGCATCGTTCCCGTGCAATAGTGGTTACGTCTTTTCAGTAACTATATTTCTATCAAGTACATTGAATTATGTCAGTATTGCCATGTGATATCTTTTGCAAACTATTTATACGACGATGGCATATGTTCTATCTACTTTTCTAATGTACACATGTATTTTTCATATTTAAGATACATATTAATGCCTTTATGATTTAGAATTCCAATCTAAATAATTTAAAAAGTGTAGTGCACTTTTTTTAATTAAACAAATTACGCCCATACAACCCCACGTGAGGCATATCAAATAAGTTTTATAGTCGAATCCAACTGAGTACTCTTACATATATTTTCTGTAATAAAAGATTTATAGAGTAATCTTTATCTAAAGAATTCGATGTAATCCCAAATAGAAGTCCCTTACGTGACACTACACTTTGTTTGAGTTGAAAGAATAGTAAGAAAAAACATTTTCCATGAATCACGTTTCCACTATACTGAATTTAGAATTCTTATAAATCAAACAATTTCAATGTATCGTTTTTTTTTTAACAAAACTCATGCGCAAAAGAAAAAAAACGATTTTACTGAAGGAAAGAAGGAAATTTAAAAATGCAGGTGGAAAACCGATAAGTAAAGTCAGTTAGCCAAAAACATACCGTCTTCTCCGTGTTCTACTAAAGGCATGAACATTTGAAGTTCGATGATGTAAGAATTAGCATTGCAAGCTAAACGTGTATTACGTTTGTGTAATCAAACCATTACCTGCATTTTAAATACTTGGCATAAAGCAATTCTAGCATCTAAAGCTTATTTTGACCCCTCAGAAAACCCTTTCCTGGCGTCTAATTAGATTCATATTACTGTTGCCCTTCGTTTCTGTCTTGATTATTTATTTTATCATTTGGGGATGACACACCATACAATCGGGAATACTCTTGATACACACAGAAAAGACATTAATATTTGATTTGTTTGAAACACAGAGGAGAACTCAAAAAAGGAACATCTATAACTAAGCAGTAAAATTCTGTTATTTGTAAAATGTTTTCTTATATGATAAATAATATCGCATATATATCATATATATATATATATATATATATATATATATATATAATGTATAAGTGTTGTATAAATATATTTTCTAAAAGTAAAACCAATGACATCTATGTTATTATTAAAGAGTGTTCAATAGTGGACAGAGCTCGTGTATAGCATGTATATTATACAAACATTATTAGTTACATATGTGTATAAATGTTTATTATACAAACATTATAAGTTAAATATGTGTATAAATGTTTATTATACAAACATTATTAGTTACATATGTGTATAGCATGTTTATTATACAAACATTGTTAATTACATATGTGTATAAATGTTTATTATAAAAACATTATTAGTTACATATGTGTATAAATGTTTATTATACAAACATTATAAGTTACATATGTGTATAAATGTTTATTATACAAACATTATTAGTTACATATGTGTATAGCATGTTTATTATACAAACATTGTTAATTATATATGTGTATAAATGTTTAATATACAAACATTGTTGATTAAATATGTGCATAAATGTTTATTATACAACATAATTAATTACATATGTGTATAGCATTTTTTTACACAGTGATCACATTTTATCAAGGCCCGGAAGCCACTCAAGGATAAGGGTTATTGCAAGTACATTACGTTAGTGTGGAGATTTGATGAAGTGTTTACTTAAGGGGGCGGTTCATTAGGAATTTGTTAACGCTGGACTTGAAGACATCCAAGTTGTTGTCCGGTGGGAAGCAGACAGACGGAACAAAGTTCCACAGACGTGCAGTTCTAAGAAAGAAGCTTTGTTCATGGAATCCGCGTTTTGATTTAGGCACAGATATAGAGTGAGGGAAATTTTTCACAGAGTGTTCAGCTAGACGGGTGTTTTTTCGTGAAAGATTGGCGAGGGGAGACCAGAGATTGGAGTTCAGACCAGCACCTGCCATGGAAATAACGATAAAACAAAGATAGGCTCGCAACGTCTCTTCTGTGGGAGAGAGGTTGCAGGGTAGAGAAAAGGGCATCCCCCACTGCCCTTTTCTCTAACCTGCAACGTCTCTCCCACAGAAGAGACGTTGCGAGCCTATCCTTGCTTTATCGTTATTTCCATGTATTTATTATACAAACATTATTAGTTACATATGTGTATACCATGTTCATTATACAAACATTATTAGTTGCATATGTGTATAAATGTTCATTATAAAAACATTATTAGTTACATATGTGCATAAATGTTTAATATACAGACATTGTTAGTTACATATGTGTATAATTGTTTATTATACAAACATTATTAATTACATATGTGTATAGCATGTTTATTATACAAACATTATTAGTTACATATGTGTATAATTGTTTATTATACAAACATTATTAGTTACATATGTGCATAAATGTCTATTATACAAACAGTATTAATTACATATATGTATAGCATGATTATTATACAAACAGTGTTAGTTACATATGTGTATACCATGTTCATTATACAAACGTTATTAGTTACATTTATGTATAATTGTTTATTATAAAAACATTATTAGTTACATATATATAGCGTGTTTATTATACACACATTATTAGTTACACATGTGTATAAACGTGTATTATACAAAGATTATTAGTTACATATGTGTATAACATGCTTATTATACAAACATTATTAGTTACACATGTGTATAAATGTTTATTATACGAACATTATTAGTTACATATGTGCATAGCATGTTCATTATGCAAACATTATTAGTTACATATGTGTATAGCATGATTATTATACAAACATTATTAATTACACATGCGTATAAATGTTTATTATACAAACATTATAAGTAACACATGTGTATAAATGTTTATTATACAAACATTATTAGTTACATATGTGCATAAATGTTTCAATGGAATCCTAATTCAAGGAGACCACTTTGTAAGACTAAACTAAGGAGCGATATTGAAATTAACGAGTCAATATTACATTCGTTTCTTAATAGATATGCGGGTGTGGTTGAAGCTATGCGAGTAAGTCGAGTAATACGTCTAATTAGATCGATTATTTCCATATTAGTTTCACGGGGTAATCTGTGGTGTATACTGCTTAGAACGTTTTATAGAAACGTTTCAGAGTTGATCCTTCCCTTAAATATATATATATCTATATCTATATATATCTATATATCTATATATCTATATATATATATATATATATATATGCATATATGTTAAAAGTTCACGTATGCTTCACAAAAAGTATCGAAATAAAAAAGAATTTCATTTCGATATTTTTGTGAACAAGAGCTGAATCCGCTTGAAATATAAAAAATAACAATAAAACTATTAAATAAAAAAGTGACATCGTTTTTCATGCTTCCAAAAACCCTCATAACATTTAAATCACTACATATATATATATATATATATATATATAATGTGTGTATGTATATATATATATATATATATATATATATATATATATATATATAACGGTTGTGTAGAAGTATTACCCACTTTTTCTCAAATTGTAAACAATACCTGAATATCTCATAAAAAAACTTATGCAAGCTTTACTTTATTTTCAATATCACTCCTTTTGAGCCTGAAGAATGGTCTCCTTGAATAAGGAGTCTACTGAAACATGTATCCTGATATGTAACGTATTATGTTTGTACAATAAACAGACTATATATATATATATATATATATATGTGTGTGTTTGTGTGTATTTATATGTGTGTATATATAAATATATATATATATATATATATATATATATATATATATATATATATATAAACCGATAACATGTACGAGCATATTTATTATTAGGATAATTTATATATATATTTATTCTGCAGGAGAACTACCCACACATGCACACAGATTCATATCGGTCGATAACATTGATGTTTCTCTGGCAGTAATAATATTTGATCTGAGTAGATCAAAGCATATACGTTTCTTGCCTTTCGGCATATTAAGGATGTTTCATGTATGAAAGGGAATATCTCGTCTCTCAGCCCACTTAAATTCTACACGTAGCTTTAATGTTTAGATTGCCAGTCATCGTGAGATTACCATATCTTACTTCTTCGAGGTTTCTGAATTAATTTTCAAGATGGACGTTCTTCGTAGACGATTTAGGTTGGTGCAGTCATCACTGATTTAGAATGATGCAGTTAAATTCACAAATATATTAATGCCAGGTCATCAAACATAATCCATTCTATTGATTCTTTGCATCAGTTGTCTGATGTTGGGATGCCATTGATTCCCTTCTTCAGGTTGACCAGCTTCGTATTATAGTAAAGTAAACAATTATTATTATTAAAACAAAAAGGGGTATCCTAAGAAGCATCCGTGAAAACTGCGCGTTTATCGAGGAAATTCCATATACAATCTAATAACCAAGAAAACCAATATCAATAAGATTTGGATGTCGATAACACTACCAATATAAAGCTAGCTTTCATATATCTGTCTATCTATCTATCGATCTATCTATCTATCCCTTTATATATATATATATATATATATATATACTTATATATATATATATCAGTTTATATATATATATATTAAAATTGATATATACATAATCAAATTTACATATATAAATAAGTATATATACACACATTGATATGCATATATTCACATTTACATATATTAGTAAATATATATATACATATATATATATAGAGAGAGAGAGAATGAAAAGGAAAGACATAACAATATAAAGATATATAATAACAAATATAAATGTAACGTCAATATAAAAGTGAATACTAAGACATATAAATTTAATGTTCCATTCAATAGGGACTTTATATATATTAGGAGTGCGTGATATATACCACCTTTATACATAGGTATTTCGAATCCCAACTGTTCTAACCAGAAGACTAGAAAAGATGGCATGTAACTTATAAGATATGTGATGCCTAGCGATGAATACACGAGGAACGCACTAATTGGGTACCATTGATGCGCTTCTCTTCTGAGCGATTTCACTGCTAATACAGTCCAGGTTTCAGTTGAATACATAGAAATTAGACAATCAATTCATAATAAAGTCTTTATTTCTGGGAAGTGGATAGGTTTATTTGCACCATGCCTTTTCTTTTATGTGTCCTTCTTTCGAAGATATTATTCATATTCTTCTTCTAAGAGATGAATATTCGTAAACAACTCAGCTAAGAAATACTGTTTCCCTTTTTTTTCAACGGTTACATTATTAATTGAGATAAGTAAAAACGATTGCATTTATCGCAATAAGCTTCGAATGTAACATTATATAGTATAACCTTATCAAAAACCACGGCAATTAATCTGGTGAAATCAACGCAGGAAATATAAGTAGAGCTCCGCTAATTAAATAGTAGCATTGATTACAAAGTTTCCAATTATTACATTTCAGATTTGCAGAAATATTTACAGATCGAAACATACTTCCAACCAATTTTTTACATATCTGTGAATATAATTTGAGCATTTAGTATAATAGAGATCCATAATATTAATATGTTTTATTGTGTATTATGTATGGTCACGCACAGTATTGTGCCCTGATTGTTTTTACAGGGCAATTTACAAAGACCCCTTTCAGTATATGTAAACACTGATTTAATATTCCAAATAGTATAATATTTGAAACTTGAATATGGTCATTTCAGTAGATCACGACGCTTGCTTGTATAATGAATTGTGCACCTTCTATATTTACTGTTACCCTTAGTAACGCCACTAAGTTCTATACTCTGCCAGACTAGATGAATTCTTGTTCTGGAGTATTGTAGAATCAATACACATTCAGAAAGGTGTACTACAATGTAGTTTATTGATAAGTTGGTGAGGGGAGAATTAATGATCTTAATTATTTTGTTAATCAATATTATTAGAGAATACTGATTGAAGAATCATATTTTAATGTTTATTCATGTAAATTAGATAGAAGTATTAGACACAGAAAAATAGTTCCTTTTGATTTGGAGAACTTTGTCTTGAGTAAAATATTAATAAATAAACTATTGCGATGTAAATGTTGGGGTAAATTTATCTGCAAACGAATTATATAAACCTTACTGATTTATATGTTTCAAAATCATTCAATTTTTCTTCTAATGGGTGTTTACATACACCTTTATTTTTCTGTACGCAAGTTTATTCATAAATCTGTAATTTCCATCCCTCCTGAAATAGAGTATAGTTTAAAACACAAAACAAGCTGAAACAATTTAACGTGAAGTATTACTAGTATTAGTGTAATAATATTAAATATAACTTAAAACATAGATATAATTTATCAGTTAATAAAATGTACTGAGTAATAATAATCCCCCCAAATTGTATTTATTAATTCCATAGCTAAAACATATTTTTCTAAGTACTTACTGTTATTATAGATAAACACAGAAAAACATAGGCATACTAACTTTCATGTATTCAAACAGAGTATAAGAAGTAATTAACTTATTTTCTGAGAATATCGTTGAGAAATTAATAGAAATATTGTATTTTATATAGTTTGTTTAACGCCAATCTTTGTTAAAATGCACTTGAAGTTTTAGTTAAATGTTAATTCGGATGATAGAAACGTACAATAAATGCCTTGAGATTTGTGAATTTTTCACAAGAATTATCTTAAAAGAGGACTCATACAACTACTTAAATTGTAAAAACGCCTGTGTAACAAATGTATAATATTTCAAGGCATCAGTGTTCAAATCTGACAGCGATAATATTCAATATAGAAAATAAGATTTGGTAGCATATTATGAGCCATACTGAGTAGAAAATTGTGTTTATTTTCTTGAATTGATTTCATTACAACAAGTTTTGACCGTTTAGTCCACCAATGTTTCATCGAAATTTATTTGCAAAAGCAGACAGAAATAATTAATTTTTGAGGAAGATGAAACTACCTGATATCTGCCAAAGAACTGTCTTCTAAAAGTGTTCACAAAACAATTAATAAACGATAATTATCGTCTTTGTTATCAGGGGACTTTTTTGTCAGTTATTAAATCAGCGGAAAAATATAAAAATAAAAAGGAAAAAATAGATGGAAGAAAATGAGACGACAAAAATATATTGCGGATTAGAACCAAGCCCAATTCACATAATGCTTTTTCTAAATATAGATAAGACTGATGTATTATCTCGCCTTTCGTTAATATAAAACAGTAACAAGTTTTCGTCTTTTTGGCCATTCTTTCTCGGAAAATATATAGATTATAACACGTTCAATTTTGGTTTTAGATAATTGAATAATTACTTAAAGTTAATAATATATATATATATATATATATATATATATATATATATATATATATATATATATATATATATACATTTACGTTATGGCCTAGGCACTTCAATTTGAAAAGCAAGTAAAACACACCGTTCCCGTCAAATTACCGAGGTTAAGCAATGTTTACTCTGATCAGTACTAGTATGGGTCAGCATTTCAGGATTCTAAGTGCTGTATGTGTTTTCGCTTATCTCGACATTGTTTTTCTCGCCACTGAACCCAAGCATTTTCGATTGGGGAGAAGTTTGGGAGTTTTGGAATTCCTACCTTAACATTACATGTGCAACTACTCTTACAAAGCTTGCGGTGTCACACGAGATTTAAAGAAAATACTTGATATAAGAAAATAAGTTAAGACAATAAAGAGTAAAATTACATAAGAACTTTATTATATTATCAAGGCAATAAGGGTTACAAAAATGCAAATGGTAAAGTACATTCCTACGCTAAATTCCTCTCATGAAAATCATTACAGAATCGTCAAATGATTACAAAATGGGGGGGGAGTGGAAGAAATTAATAAACATAGATATGATTACAAAATGGGGGAAAGTGGAAGAAATTAATACACATATATAGGATTTTTCAGTTAATAAAATATATCAGTAATTATGATAATAAAAAAGATGTTTATTGATTAATTACCGCCTAATGCATATTTTTCTAAATACTGTCTTTATAAAATATATAAATAAAAACGTGAAAAGCCAATGTTATACAAATGTAAAGATAAAAAGACAACAATTATTTTGCAACCATTCAAACTAGATGCAGAAACTAATTCATACTATAATCAGAAAATATTATTATAGGGGCTAATATGAAAAAGACACAGAAAAATATAGGCTGGAATAATATATATATATATATATATATATATATATATATAATAGGATTTATTTTTTATAATTAATAAAAAGATGGGACATTTCAAAATGCTTTTTAAGTAATTTTAAAAGTAAAAAAATATACTTCAAAAGTATTTACAATAGAGTTCTGATAAAAATAAACTTACTACGAAAGAAGTAAGGGAAGAATAAGGAAATTGAAAAAATAATAATGAAATTAAAATATATAGCAACTAAAATACTTATGAGATAATTCATTAAGAATAAGTTATGCTTCAGGATAAAAGGAAATATATAGTATAAAATTAAGCCTCGGAATAATAATCAAAGAGGCAGTGAACTAGCGTTTATGAAATGTCCATGACCTTCGTCGTTCGGATCCTCTGGATTGCCTTATATATGAGTAACACGGTCGCGATCAACTGGTCGATCGCAAACACTTTGTGTGTAGATCGCATGCTATTGAATGTAAAATGTTAGTGCTGGAAGACTTTCAGAAACTCGCAACTGAGCTTGAGATACAAGAGTAGTAATAAACGCAGCTTGAGATTACTGTACACTCATAAATCCTTACAGTTGAGTGACCTCCAGGCCTTGATAAGCGGTGATTCCTTTGTAAAAAATATATATTTTATATAACTGTTGATGTAAGTGTAGTTTTAATATAATTCAACTGCTTAATCGTTATTTTGTTTGCATTGAGTTGGTTTTACTTTTTTATATATTAATTTATGATTTTTTGTCCTCATATGTTTTTTACTAAACACGCTAGATAAACCAAATTGTCTGTCAGAGTTCGACAAATGGTTTAAAGACGTTGCTTTACTCGAGCTAAATGCTAACTGCATGATGTGTCTTCTAAAAAGATGCTTAGCTTGTTTCACTCCCATCGAATATTGCAACCTAAACTCTTTCGGGGTTAGGATGAGATTCTTAAACTATAAGCCGACATTCTGCTGATGAAGAACCCACCGACAATTATGGAACTGACTCACAGAGGACCCGACGTAAATAAATGTGTTACCTTCTATACTGCATTATTTCGGTATACTTCTTTAAGTGAGTCAGCCTTTTTGCACATAAAGATCATGAAGTTCAAATATCGATCCACCATGACTGGTGAGCATCTATAAGTCTGCTTGAGGCTGACTATTAGCAGCTACTGTCCGGACTATGCACTCTGATTGATTTTATCTAATGCAAGTCATTATAGTAAGGTAATGACAAAACACATACAGAGTTGTACTGTGTAATATGGTTGATGCAATTATGCAACCTACACCTGCATATACTGTAAATATAAACATAATTTATAATACATTTACAAATAATGTGTTTTGCATTTTAGTTTGTGATAGATAATTTAGACTAAGTATTTTCATAATGGAAAAGTGTGTGCAACTCTGCTCTAATGCCTAAGTGTGCGTTAATCACATATTATTTCCCTTTATTCTCGTAGAAATAGTTAGGTGCCCGGAAGATAAAGGCTAAGAAAATAGAGTCAAAGGTAGTTTCGTGGCAGTGTTCGAATCTCTCGAGCAGGAAAAATTATCACCTCCTGTCCTGATGGTAGCGTAACAGAGTAAATGGGGTATTGTAGTGAATGCTCGTACGAATGTGAGATGGTATTATCGATATTGGTCAAAATGCGTCAAGTTACAAATAGGATAAACGGAGGAAAATCATAAAATCCCCTATTATGGAAATCGCTCCAGTAAAGCATTCAATGAAGAAAAGATAACCAACGATATATGTATTATAGACGTAATCTAACCATTAAAACAGCAATACTTCCCCCTTTTCCAGAAATATTTCTAAGGGAATGTGAACAGTGACAGAATAATAGACGCTAGAGTTTAAAAGTCCACACTACACCTTCCAACATTGTAGGTTTACATTTCCGAACGAATGATTTCCCCATTGATTTCTTACATAAGTTTTTCTTTGGTTTCTTTAGTAAATTTGATCTCTATATTTTATTCGCTTATTTTATTATCATGTAAACATTTCCATTCTTCCGTCTCTCTTTTTTCTCTGTTTCTCCGACTATATATATATTTCTCTATATTTCATTATCTTGCACTTATTTTTGTTCTTTCTGCAAATTATGTTTTTATCTTTCCTTCTGTCACTTCTTACGTATTGACCTTTTCGCTTGTTGTTGTATGAAGTTCTCTTTCTATATTAATATCTCATTTTATGTATAGTTTTTTGCCCTTTTCTCTCTATTATTTGAGGTTTATTTATTGTTCTTTTCTTTCACACATACACACACACACTCTCTATCTCTCTATTTGTTCTTTCTTTTTTCTTTCTTTGGATTTTCCATATTTTATGCTTTATTATCATTTCATCTAATCATCGAAAGCAAAAAAGGTATGTCAGCCTTGGACTTTTCGTAAGTTTTGAGTCATTGTCCGGCAGCAGTCTTCGTCCTCTCTCTGACTTCTTCTTTATATTCTTCTCGGCCTTCATTACTAGGAATATCCTCGTACTCTAGATAATGTTCTTTACACATTATCGGAAATCTTTTTATTCTAATTATCGAACCCGAACAGAATCCAAATTTCCTGTTTTTGTCTTATTCTTTCGAATGCCAGCGTGTCCTTACATTGGACACACGCAAATCATAGGCGCTTATTGCCGTGCCTCTTCATCCCAATATTGCAATTCTTTTTTGTTTGTTTATTTTCATAATTAGCTCTATATTTTTATAATTATTTTTACCTCTTTGTACAAAGCCTACCTTTTCACTATCGCTTTGTTTCCTTCTCTCTTTCACTCAATCGTGTTATTAGGAAAAAAAGAAAGCGACAGGGTGGAACTAGCAATATGGTTTTCTATCTCTCTCTCTCTCATCTACTTATATTTCTACATAGCTTTTTTTTCTAATTTCTGTGTCTCTTTGTTTTCCCATTTCTCATTTTCTGAAAAATTCTATTTCTCTCTCCTTTATTAAGTATTCTGGTTCTTTTTCTTCTTTTTTGTAGTTTCTATTTTATATGCTGTTATATATATTTAGCTTTTTTCTCTCATTTTCTTACCGCACACTTTTCCCCTCCCATTAGTTCTTTTGGTTTTCTTTCCCGCACAAATTACCCTTCTTTTTTCTATCTGCAAAAAAAAAAAGAGAAAACTGGAAATACCGAAGGAAGAAAACTGTTTTATTCTTGCTCTATCTCTTATCTTTTCTATTAAGGTTCTACTCCAAGATTTGTGAATAGGCATGTTTAGGTTAAACTGTGATTTAACTGTAGACATACATTCTGGTGTCTCTAGGTTTATTTCTAATCCTATCTCCTTTCCATCCTTTGCTAATACACCGACAAAAACCTGAAATTTGTGTGAATTCATAAACAAGTGTGATGCCATCAGTGTAGGAGAAGTTGGAGACGATTTAATAAAATAAAAAAGAATGAAGAAAAATCTCTGCTTCTACATTTGATAATGAAAAGGGATATTGGATTTCAATTGAAATGGATGGTACCTACGTAATTATCATGTCGCAAATGGTAACATGTCCAGGAGTTGCTGAGGGCGATGGGGTAGAAAAGTAATTATACACGTAAAAAAGAATTGTCAACTGTAGCGATTTGGTCTCAAAATCTACAGATATGAATTGAGGAGTTAACAGGGAGGTAATTAGGTGTTCAATTTCTCACAAATTCAATCAGTTATTTTTTAAAACAAAAAAATGAAAAATTTAAACAGCTAAATTATTTTTTTAATATACAAATCATGTATATATGTTATGTTTATTTTTTTCTGAATAAATTATCTGCTTTCAACTGAGTTATTTTCATGGCAAGTACTCGTCTGAGCTTCAATCTATGGTCCCCCTGGTCAAACTATCACGAGAAACACTCTTCTAGCTGAAAACACTATCAATAAGTTCCCCCATACTTTATCTATGCCTAAACCTAAATGTATATTCCATGAACAAAGTCTCTTTCTTAGAACTGCACACCTGTGGACCTCTCTTCAATTCGCATACTTTCCGGCTGAACATAATATGGTTGTTTTCAAGTTCAATATAAATAGGTTCTTGATGAGCCGGTCCCCATAAGTAATCCAATTTACCAAATTTCCACTAATAATTAATACGACATTTTCCTATTGACCATTGTGTGCTTATTACCCCTTACCTTCGAGTGGCCTCTGGGCCTTGATAAGTGATAACTTCCATGTAAAAAAATCTAAATTGTATTTACTACGATTTTTCCTGTCTTAAATTCGTCAGTATGACTATATTTTTCTGCCTCTCTAATTATTGCATTTTGCTATTCTTTTGGTCTTGTTGATTTTCTTTTTTTGATTGTTTTCTTTTTTGTTTTTGTTCACTCAATCTCCTATGTAATTTCCACAATCGCTCTCGATTTCTATCTCCTGTGCTAAGGTTTAGTGTTTCTTTCTTTTTCCTAGTTTGATTTTTTTTATTTATTTCCCTTTATCGAATCCCCTTACGTCCTATGTTTACTTGTTTCACTTTATTTTAATGTCTATTCCTCTCTTTCTTCCATTCCTTTTTTCTCTCGCCTGAACTCATTTTCACTCTTTCCTCCTTTTTCTATCCTTTTATATTTCCATTTGATCATCTCGTCAATTTCTAACCGTGTCTATCGACAAAAGAGGCAAGTAAATGTCGATTTCACACGTTTCCAGACAGGTTTGCAATTTGCAGGTGTTATTTCCTTCGTTGCCCTTCAGACGGACATTTTCTTCTGTTTTTTTTTTAATATTTATTTTTTGCTATAAATATATCTTAAATGTCCCTTTGCCTTGTTAATTCTTACATCTATTTAAATCTGCTGTTTAATGACACTTACCGGCTCATCCAGTCAGACAAGGTAGACTACCAACGCCATGCTACATTAGCCTTTTCAGGTGGAATAGAAGACAACATAACAGTATTTTAACACGTCCCTTTTCAGGCGGCTGAATTCAATTAGTTCTTCTATAAAGAATAAATAAAGATAGAAGGCACGTTTGTTAGTTTTTGCTCAGCAGACAGGAAGTGTCGATGACGAAAACTTGTAGAATCTAATGTACCTACATTTTGTCGCTAAGCTAACTGGAATTAACACAAAATGCCGTTGACATTATTGTGTTAATCAAAGAAAATCGGCATTAATTGTATTATTCTTAAGTAGTAATTGTATATTTTACTAACAACAAGACACGATTCTGCCTGGATTTGAATGAGGAACCGATGTTTTCCTGTACTAGATTGAGCATTCGATAAATGTCCATGGAAATAAAGAAGAACATGTTTAACATCTTTATTTTTGTGAAAAGCCCCAGCAATATTGCGGCATCAGAAATATACATTGTCAATACTTAACATATTGTCGGCTTACAAACCGTATATAGCTTTTATGTTAGATATTAGAACTATTAAAATATTATATTGAAATATATGGATAGAAGAGTGTGTCTAGTTGAAATTACATGGTTACAGTAGTAATTCTGTTTTTTTAATTTATAAGGAGAAAATTTGGAATTTAACAATACCATATATTGTCTGTATTTATATATTTTTCAAATATTATCATATTTAAGTTCAGACTAAGGTTTTTATATACAAACCCATTCATTCATTTTGTATGAATCACATGATTGTCGTTGAAATTTATTTCTCTTTCTAGTTCGAATTCTTCCTAGAACTGCATCGTGTATTTGCATGAGAGCTTGGAAGATTTGGAAAACGTCCTATATGAAATTGTTTTTCTGGACTGAATTAGATTGGAAGTTTGCACTCTCATGCTATCTGGTCGTTTCGTTAACAGCTTTCGGGTTGTGAGCGCAAACAACACCTACCATTGAGTGTATGTAGGCTCAGTTACGTTGCTTGAAACAATTCAGTAAAGCTATATACTGTACATTTATTAAACACACCAGGCATTTCTATAAACAATTTCTCTTTATATAATTGTTTATATTATTCCTAAAGTGTTAATTATATAAAAGTTCATTCATCTTTTTATACATGTCTCGAAAAATTATAATATTTTTATACCAATGATAAAAATGTTTATATCGATATACTCTAGGTAATATAGTTGCTGAATATATACGGTCATGAAAGCCTGGATCCAAAATTCTATAGGTGTTTATAAAAAATCACACAGATATTACAACTTCAAATGTGTATACGTGTATATATGTAGGTATTCGTTTAAGGTTTATTGGAGCCAACCCTTGAAGAGTACTAAATAAGAAAGGCATATAAAAATAAGATAGCCATATAGAGAATATCAAAATACCATCTGTACCGACAATGTCCAATTCAAAACAAGGGAGACTATTATTCTGACGCCTATGACAATGCTTTCATCCTCTTGTCCCTGTACCAAGGAAAAACTGTGTATATATTTTCGGGGATATATATATATATATATATATATATATATATATATATATATATATATATATATATATATATACAAGAAAGTTCAGCATACGCGATCAGATATTTGCCATTTTTGTTTTAGATTTGAAACTAACGGTACGAGTGTTATTTTGATATCCTGTAACAGAAACGTGATTAAATATTGCTTTCTTATTTTGATATTTACTTTATGAGTCAACCCTATTCTAAGACTCTCTGTCCCACTAACCTTAAACTCACCCTTACACACGCACGCACACACATATATTATATAATTAATGTTGTAACAATAAATCGTGGATCGGGGAATTAGTTTGTTTTGAGGGCTTAACAAATGGAAAATGCTATGCTTATTTTTTTAATCCCAAATACGTTTATTTTAATCCTGTAATTCCTATAATTGTTAGAACTTATTATTCATGCTGAGATTAATGATAATATATATATATATATATATATATATATATATATATATGTATATATATATGTATATATATATGTATATATATATGTATATATGTATATATACATATATGTATACATGTATATATATGTATATATGTATATATATGTATAGATATGTGTATATATATGTATATATATGTATATATGTATATATATATATGTATATTGATGTATATATATATATATATGTATATATATATATATATATATATATATTTATATATACCTTGGTGAGTTAGAAAAAGAAAATAAATTCAATTTTATAAGAGGAGGCTTATCGTTATGATGCAAAGCTCAATAAATTTACAAATTTGGTATTAAGGATTCATTTTATCCCCCAACTAAATGCATGTATACCCTTATTAAATAAATGAATCATATCAATATTTAGTTTTTTCTGCTTTTTTCCCAATTTTTTGTCTACTATATATATGTGTGTGTGTGTCTTTATATAAATATGTGTGTGTGTTTATATATATATGTGTGTGTGTTCATATATATGTGTGTTTATTTATATATATATATATGTGTGTGTGTTCATATATATATGTGTGTTTATATATATGCGTGTGTGTTTATATATGTATATGTGTGTGTTTATATATGTGTACATATATTTATATGTGTGTTTATATATATATATTTATATGTGTGTTTTATATATATATATATATATGTGTGTGTGTGTGTGTGTGTGCGTGTGTGTGTATGTACACTGAACAAATGTACATTTTGCATTAAACTTAAATTACATTTGTTTCTGGCGGATACTCACAATATGCTTGAACTAACATCGACTTATATTAAGCTTCCGTGTTTTGAGAGAAATGCTATATGAACTCCTCATACAATAGATTACACGTAAATATCCTTACAGATAAATATCAAAATAGTCAATGGTCAACACCTGATAAAAAAGCAAAAAGTATGAATGTAACATGTACAAACACAACTTAGGTCTGCATCAAAAGTGCTTTTCTTTTATATTAAAGTATGATGTTTTTGTGATTAAATTATTTCTGAAGATCGGTGCTGTTTATAAGACATTCTAAATGTTATTCAAGTGTTGTGTTATGTTTATTCGAGAATTATGTGTACGCCATTTTGGATTTAAAATTGACAAATGTACAATTATAAAATTTCTGACGGCTATTATATTTCCAAATAAAACAAAAATATTTTACGTATTTGATTATTAAGAAATTTGTTTGGAAAATTGATTATAAAAATAATAATAACACATACCTTCTTCCTATCCACTCGCACTATCAATCCTTTTTCTATCAATATATCACTTTTGTTTTCTTTACACACATATATATGTATGTATATATATATAGTGGGTGTGCGTGTGTGTTGAGAAAGCGTTCATTATTAAAATCATGTAATGTATATTTCAATTTCCAGATTTGATTATGTGGTTATTAACGATTATGACATTATTCTGAAAGTTTTTTTTTACTTGGAGTTTACTTTATAAACTTTTCATCTGCCAATTAATATTACGCAATTATTTTAGTGTTGAAAGCACTTGTAAATTTATTAATTTTGAAGATGGAAAATAAATAATAAAATCCTAAGGAAAATTAAAAATATAGGTGAAACAAGTTTTTTAATATACGGCTGACGCAAAAATAATATCGTTTTTTTTTTTCGTTTAACCATATATAAACGACATCATTTTTTGCACCAACCTAATAATTTACAAAAAAAAAAAAATAAATAATTTACACGTTAGCGTTAGTACATGCATATTTGACAGCCGGAATGTTTACGGCGTTTTAGAATAGAACCATGGCGGTCTGCAGTATGCGAAAAAGTCAGTTATTTAAAGGTGCGTATAGCTGCCTTCAATTAAATTCATCTGAAACTATATCCGAAACAACACACATTCAAATAGTACAATACCCCCAAAACCTATCGAATATTTCAATATTTTCAATAATGAAAGAGAGTGTATGCATACTTTTTTCGGATTGATTATACGTGTAGACTATTACGTGCTTTCCGCTTTTTTTCGTCTAATGATCGTCGAATATCTCGTCTGTTTTTCGAAGACGAATAGAAAAGGAGGATGACAATAATACAATAATATATGACCTTCTTAGAAGAGAGGGCATAGTATTATTGCAATTATTTATTTTCTAAATTAAACTTTCGAACCTAACGAAAGAGTGCCGCCCAGACACTAACATTGAAATGGCATTCGCCTTTGATTTCGCTACATTATTAGCGTTGTTTCGTTGGTAGATTATCCTGGCAAGACTGATCCGAAAATCGATAGTCTTTTGTCCGCTTGAACACGTGATGCTATTCGTCATGGTCTCATATTTTTTCGACCGCCTTTGACATCTACCTTTACTTTACGTCATTGATCTTCCATTATACCCTGTAAACCATTCTCTTCACACTGTCTCACGTAAATTAACGTAGGGTTAGGGTACTTAATGTGTACTATATTAGTTGATCATCTGAGAGTCGAAATTTAAGGGAGTTTCTTGCAATAATGGATATAACATGTGCATCTGTAAGCGAAACAGTGTCAAATTTCTGGGATTTATAGACGCATATTTACATGATTAAATCATCGTTCAGATGAAAGATTAAAAATGCTTTTTAATTATTAAATTAGTTTATTCGTGACGTAAAAATAACACTTTGAATCTAAACACCTTTACGTAGGACACAATTTTCCGGTCAATATATATGTAATGACATGTGTTATGTAAAGCAGTAACCTTTATACGTATAAACAAAGAGGCGTTTTAAATACAGAGACGTATGTGATTTATCAATATAAGTCTATTGTGGAGGGTGCATAGATATACTATGAAACATTGGCAAAAATGATTGTGTCTGCAAGCAAAAGTTAATTAATGACTTATTATTACGATTCTGACGAACTAAGAGAGCTATAGTGAAGCTGGTATTTTCTACAAATTTAGAATCTAATGGAAGACAACGTGCAACCTTATCTAGAAAACATTAGAAAGGTGGATACATTACAGATCGTGTATCTGTATATATTACTCATGTGAATGGCGTTGCGTAACTTTTGGATTTTATCAATTGAAACGTAAATCAAATCACACTGACGTCTATATTTAAAAAGAAATGTGTATTTCCCTTTTTTTTCCTTTCATTCACATAATACGTTAGAATTTTACTTATTGTGTAATAAATATGCTATATAACTTTTCTCCTTTTGTTGTCATATGTGATAATTACGGCTGTGACAACAGCATATTCTTTTTATAGTTTCAACTCTTGGGTATGTATCCGTTAATATGTTACATGTTAGTATATAGACTGATGTGGTTCACGGTTAATTAATTGTGTATTTATGTGTCGGATATATACTTGAGATTCAAAAGAATGAAGAGACAATTCTGTT
This sequence comes from Euprymna scolopes, assembly GCF_053919585.1. Lineage (NCBI taxonomy): Eukaryota > Metazoa > Mollusca > Cephalopoda > Sepiida > Sepiolidae > Euprymna > Euprymna scolopes. Next base: position 176,292,168 of record NC_136484.1, on the reverse strand, counting down.
GGCACAGCCCTAGTAATAATATAATTGATATATATATATATATATATACATATATATATATACATATATATATATATATATATATATATATATATATATATATATATATATACATATACATAGATTACGAATGAATTCTCAGTGCAGGCGACGGTAAAAAAAAAGAATTGCGAATTACTAAGAGCATTTGTTCAGTATGGCTGACGGAACGAGAGCATGCTACCCCTGTGAAATAAATAAATGCTTCTGATCGGAATTAAGTGTAGATTTCCGAGTTAGACACAAACATTCCCGAGTTCGACAAGATAAATCTGAAGAAAGAGGTTGCATCAACCAAAAACTTATAAAAATGACAAACAAATTGAGAACAATTATCAGACGATTCCAGATAATACGAATGTATGACCTATGTAATCGATTTCACCCGTGCTTTGACAATAATATAATCAATATTATCTTATTTACTAAAATGGTTTACTATATGTTGAGTTATGAACTTCAACAGTTTTCGCAGCAATAAACTTTAAAATTACATTCAAATACAGCAAGACAACACACTTTTAAAGGGTAACTCGAAAATTATAAAAACTTACATATGGAATTGCCCTTTAATTAATTACGGTCCGACGCTTGTTCCCATAGGAATGTCGGTGCATTTTTTTACAAACTGTCAAATTTAAAGTTAAACCTCCAGAGAATCTATTTCTAATGTTTAGAGGTTTAAGTAAAAATAGAGATATTGAAAATATAATCCGTAGCAATCAAAAGACAACTGTAATGTCGGTGTTCATATTTGCCTACTTTTTTTACTGTCCGCCAAAAATGTTGAGGCGTACCGATGAAACATTTTTTAAATGAGCCTAACCATGCATCAAAGAAGGTCTTGTGAATCATACTTGTGTTAATTAAGATAGTATGAATGCAAAAATAATGACAAAAAGAGACTTATTTCTTTTTATTTTATACGTCGCCAGTATCAATAACATTCAATTTACAAACATAATAACATTAAAATGATGATAGCTTATAAAATTACCGTTATGTAAGTGTTAATGTATTCTAATAATAATTAAAAGTTAACACCTTATTTATTAATTTATGTCATATGTGAACTGACTCAGCTCATTCCATATGAGAGATGTTGATAAAATGCAGAAACATATCTGTTATTTGGTTGGTATCAGCCTCGCTTTTTCCTGTGCCATTTCTATTGCATACGTGATGTTGTTAACCTCATTCTCTTCAAGAAGTGATGTATTATATATTTGCAAGTGTTATTTTGAACGTACTGATTTATTTTCTGTTTTTTCTGCTTTGACTTATTTACGCGTTTGTCTAGTCGTTCTTATTAATTAGCTATTCAGATACCACTTCAGTATTGTGGAGCATTCATTCAGCGATAGCCTTCTTAAAACTAAGTTTACTAGGTGCTTAATTTTCACACGTTAATCGTCTTCGGTTCTTTTCAGCTTCATAATCGTATCGCACTTTGTCTGTAGCGGCATTGTCAATGTTTATATTCATCATTGGTATGTTTCCATCATGAGGTGGATTGCACAACAGTATCGAATATAAATTGCACACAAAGTAGTTTTATATCTGTATAACTGACTTACTCTTAAATACTAATATGCTCGCAGGTGTAGTAAATTATTCGTATGCTTACTATTCGCGATATTCTAATGAAACGTCGGACCGTAAGTAATAAAAGTACAATTCCATATGTCAGTTTTTATGATTTGTTAGTTACACTATAAAAGTGTGTTCTCTTGCAGTATTTGACCCAAGTCCTGGGATTCTCCGTCCAATATTGCTCGGGGTCGACCGACAATAACTCGATTAAGCCGAGAGTTGTTAAAATATTGAAACGCTAAATAGTTACCACACCGAAACGCCGGAACCATCCGTAAAAATGAACAACTATATTCTGCCGGGAGCCACGGTTGTATCTGACTGTAAGAAGGTAACAAAGTTGGAGAAGAATAATTCCATCATATGACTGTGAATCCTAGTCTAAACTTTAAAGAACCAGTGATGAAGACAGCAAAAGCTCACGTTGAAATCATGTGGGAGAAAGTTAGCAGTGAGACAAGAAGGATTTTGAAACCAAATGAGCTCTTATAGGAATATTATCTAAATGATCTTTTATGAAAGCACAACATTTGTTGACAAAAAATTGTAAGTTATTTTTGAAAAAAAATATTTTCTGTACTTTTACCTAGAAATTTACGGTTTTCCTAAAATAATCCATAATTTCTCATAAAAACAATTTCTGTTGGTCAGAAAATTTTTTCTAGAATTTTCTTTAAAAAATGTATGTTTGCTGAAAAAAAAACTATACTGTTACCTAAAAATGGCAGGTTAAAAAACATAATCCTTTCATGAAAAAAAAACCACCAACATTGAATAACAACATTGAATAACAAATGTTTAGAAAAATAAACAAAAATAATAAACAATAAAAAAACAACTATTTAGGAAAAATATATCTTCAGTAATTTTACGGTATACTTTTACCTTACAATGGCAGGTTAAAAAAAAACTCATTAATCTTTTCTTGAACAAAAATTGTTGAATAAAAAAATGTTTTGCAAAATATAATACTAAAATTTAATAAACACTAAAAATCTAACTATTCATGTAAACTTCATTAACAATTCAGTAATTTTACGATCTGATTTTGTTATTTATTGTGTTACTATTTTCCCCGCTTACTTTTATCTTGAATTCGTTTGCGTCTGTCACTTCTGTTTGACTTGGTCGGAGGATTCAGGTTAAATGTTCAAAAGTTCTCAAAAGTGTAAAGAATCTGTGGAGTTAAACCTTTTTATACTTACACTAGCCCGCTTAAAAATAAATTAATTTTATATAGTTAGCTACCTCGATGCAATATAAATGTATCGCAGTTAATTTTGTCAATGTTTTACGTAATATCTTATTTAAGGTAAGCGTAAAATATTAATTTATTTATTTCATACTAATTGTAACTGTGAAACAATAAATCAAACAATATTCTAAAGTAAATCAATGAGTGTTGACATTGTTACATAAATTTTATCGCCATCCATCTCTCTTGGAGAGATTTAAATTTTACGGCTCTCATTAGTCCGTTGACAAATTGCAACATATACAATGAATTGTTATGATGGATTTGCAGTCCTTGCTGAAGAGGCTACAGATATATGTTGGGTCTGGTTGTAAGAGCATTGTTGCTGCCTTTTGCATTATCTGCTCTTCCCCGACTGCTGATCTCTTTCCCCCTCAGCCCTATTTGAGCACGGATTTACAGTTCTTCAGCTGATGTGATCGTAAACCACTGACGCCCAACCATACATATATAATTGGAAGATATAAAGAACTGTAAACATCAAACCTGTTTCCAAATTATCAGATTAAACATAAACTAACCAGCACAAAAAAGCAGATAAGTCATAACACAGAAACAATAAAACCAAGCAAAACTAATAAAAACTTAGATATATATAAAAAAAAAATTGGAACATTCAATATTTCTCCATAATTACTAGATTCGCCACTAAATAAACCGAAAAAAGGGTTGATAAGGCGTAAAGTAAAACAACCAAAATTATCTTTTCTTATCTTCTTATTAATTAGTAGTATCCCCGATAAGTTAATTTATCTACTCTGCAGGATGTTAGACACAAGGTTAGGTGGGTGTTTTTTACTAAAGCCAGCTCGTTGTGGGGGTGCATTGTGGTAAAAAAAGAAATTACCGTAAAAACACATCTTAAAAGTACAGATATTTTCCAAACTTAAAAATATGCTTTGGAGCGATAATCAATCGATTTTAGTTTTACTAGTATTTTTATATACATATAGAGTAGGATGTGTTTTCTTGTCGGTGTCAAGCTTGTTACGAGTACATCATAATTAATACCTTCCGAAATCCTCCCATCGTCATTTCTACTGAAATGATTAAACCACCAGAGTCCTCATTAAGCCCGTGTTAGTCCCATGGAGTGTTTCGTCACTCCAATTTGGCTTGAATGCTCATAATTCCTAGTTGGCAACTCATTTAATTCCTTCCCTCCAAGCACTCTCTTGACTCACTGAGAATATGACATGCATGTTATGGCGCAATTGTATCTCAGTTATCCTTGAAGATATTAAACACTAAGTTTCTTGCTATTTCAATTTATGGAAACAGTTTGTGTTTAAATTTTGTAGCACACAATTCTTTTCAATGTATGGAAACATGTTGCATTCATGATAGATATAAAAAAATAACACACGCTGGTGTATCTTGTGGGTATTTTAAAATAGATGTAATTCAAATCTAAGATTTAAACATTTTTCCTAAGTTTTATAACTTATTCATTGTATTTTTTTTAATTTGTATTAATATCCCAAACCTATGTGTTGCTCACCCTCTTAATCAGGAGTATAAGTATATTTTACAAAATATTAACACTGTATACATTTTTGTATTGGGATGTATAAACAACACATGGGGCTAACCACGTTTGAATCACCCAGTTGACTAAGCAGTCTGAAAGGCGGTCGTTGAAATGTTGTCCGTTTAGTCGATTCCATCGTATTCTCCTAACAGTATGCAAGCTAAAGTTGTTGAGACTATTTTCCTGAAGTATTTATAACCTAAATCAAAAGAAAGTAAACCTAATCAAAAAGAACATAAACTAAATAAAAAGGTAGGAAATCACCCAAATAAAAGATACAATACAAACACAAAGCATACAACGTAAATAAAAAATAACTTAAAAAAAAAACAATAGCCTAACTTTGGCAAAAGATGTTTACTGCCTATCAATTACAAATATCTTCCGCCTAATAAATGTAAATTTAAAAAAAAAGGTGGATTGGAAAAGAAAATGCGCTCTATACAGAGTCCATCTCGAACCCGACAACTTAATATCATTTTCGATATTCAATATATTTTTACTGATTTTTAGGTTTTTGATGAGGTTGTCTGCTCCCAAAAGTTGACTAATTCTTCTCGTTTTTTTTTTCTATTCCAAACCTGGATTATTTTAAACAAGGATTATTTTAAAAGGGCTTTTCTATTCCCACGAGTGGGTTGCTTTTATGTGCCTTTTAAAAATGCTGACTTATTAGTATTTATTTCCTCCACACAAAAGCAAAATGTGACACGAAATCGTTTTTAATATGGGAAAATACTGACCTATTACTTGTCTTAAAATGCTGAAGTATAAAATAAAACTAAAAAGATGCCGACGTCTAACAATTTTTTCCGGATAATAACTTATAATTATCTCTTGTTAACCTAGGCAACTCTCATAGTGTAGTATTTAATAAGATTTTGTTAATGAATACTAAATGTCATTTTCAAGGCAATTTGTTAAAATCAATTTAATATTTTCTATCCTTTTATTTACAAAAAAAATCTGACGTGTGTTTAAGTGATCGGATGTTATATTAATAACATTTAATATTCTTTATATTATTCGATCAAAATTTTTACAAATATAATGCTGTCGTATATTTTCTGAAAGCGTACCTTTTTACTTTGGTAGGTCGGCATGGTAATCTGGTGGACATAAAAATTTTTGCTCTTGTTGAACTAGAAACACTACGTTCATGCTATCCATTGGGAAGCGGGTAACTGTTCTCATTACAAGGCGTGGCTCTGTACTTAACGATGAGTACTGGTTAATGAAGTTGTTAAGAATTGGCGGATGAAATTCATTTCAAACGATGTATGTAACCAAGCGGAGAATTAAATCGTAACAATTATTAGGTGTGACAACATCTAATCGAAATTTGACACCAATGGGCGAAAACAGCGCAGAATTCCTCTCGACAGTTCGACGGCCACACATATTTCTGATTACTATTTTGTAAATATATTTCATGAAAATTAAGCATGGTGTTTTTGCATGTGTTTGTAGAAGAAAAGAAACGGGGTCTGTTAGTAAACAAGGAATAGACAAAAAAAACATCATTAAAACGTTAGTTAGTGTGAATCCCAGGAGCGACAAATCATTTTTCATTAAGTGGATACGCGTTTTATTAATTAAAATAACAGCCTAATGACGAAAACATTACATAAATAGCTGTTTTAAAATAATATCAATAAAAAGAGATTTTAGTTTAAAGAGAATTATTGTTCTTAAAAACATAAATATTATTGTATATTTTTCAAATGAAAATACGAAAATGCCTTAATCTAAGTTACTTAGTCTCTCATTAATACACATATACCGTATTTCTCAAGTGTTTTCTTCGCAGTTGCAAACACACAGCAACATCTGGATGAGGTGAAAATTGACATAATCAAGTACTGTACGCACACTACTCCTTGAGCAAATATGAACTTGCTCTACTTTTTTTTTTACATGGCGGTCACCACTTATCCAGGCCCATAGAGTAGCCATTCCATATCTGGGAGTGTGCACTAATCACTATTATCTGAATTTTTCTTCTGTGCAAAGTATGAAAAGACACTAACTTTATAGGTCCCACACTTTTTTTATCTGATTGTCCCAATGTTGCCTTACTATACTTATTTCACACGTGCAATCACGGAAGGTGCTCCGACAAACCAACTGCTCTTGTATATCTCAACGTTATTTTCTTCGTAACAATCCGACTAGCAATCGAAAACTCATGTCTCACCGAACAAAGAGTTCTAAATATATTCTAGTCAATCATCATTTTATTCCAGAGAGCGTGCTTTAAAATTAATTTCAAAGCAAAAGTTTTCTCGACTGTACTAACATTTCAGACCTGAAATATTGGGTGAAAATAAATCCCGACTGAAGATGTCCCCAGAATTCTGGGCGAAAATTCCTTCGAAAATCTCCATGGTTAATTTAAAAAGAGTAAAACATAAACTTAGTTGGTTAAGCTTCTATTATTTTCTACCTAGGGAAGGAAAAATAAATGTACTCCCCTTTAACGTATTATATTTCAGCTCACTAATCTAGGTTTACTAGAAAAACGTTTCTATAGATATCAAGGAATGATTTAATGAAACAAAACATTTGCGTACACACAATATAAGGTTATATTTAATTAAGAGGAAAATAATAAAAATCTTTATACTTAAAGGGAAGAAACCGTTTTAAAATCGAATTCCATGATGCACAACAAAAGTTATTCATTTGTTAAGAACCTGATTAGTTTACCGCAATTTAAAGAAATATATGTAAATGAAAGTATTAGGAATCAATGTAAAGTATATAAAACTTATGTCAACAAATTGGGTATATAATCCAAGATGTTAAGAAGTAAGAATTTGGAGTATTTTCTGTTCGATCACCTATAATCGAGATTTGAATACCATTCAATGATAGCATATGAAGACAGTAGGACAAAAATCGTCACAAGATGACCCGAATAAGACAGAAGATCTATATGTTTGAGTTTCGTTTCTTGCTGCAGGCACCAAAGATTTGTATATTTTGTCAACAAGATTATTCAAGCCCGTCTGATTGTACACGACGGAGCTCTTCCTTTTTTCCAATAGTGTTGGATAACTTTTCAATTCGGCGAGCGGTCTTTTTTATTTCGGCTGGCATGTTGTATATTATGGCGCCCATTAGTTGTAGTTCAGCCATATTCTTCTCAAGTGAATTCAATCGGTACATCCGATCATCGTCAGGAGCAATTGTTGTTTTCATTTTCTTTACTTTGGTTTGGTGTATTTATGTTTAGTTCTACTATTTAATAATAAATAAATATAAAATAATAAATAAAAATCAAAAATAAAAACAATTCGCCCCTACCTATCCTGCATCCAGCTTTATAACAAATAAGAAATTAAATAAAATACATATTGCTGTAGCATAATAATTTAATTAATGAAAAGCGAGTACCATAGGATACAGTTTCATTATTTGCACGTATAGTGGTAAAAACTTGGTAAAATAACTCCCCAGGCTATATATTTCTACATGCCATAAATCGTGCATTTTCGTGATGTGGTGTTTCATTAAAAAGTACAGTCATTATAGTATAAAACTAATAGTAAAACATATTGATCAAAAAATATATATTTTATAAATATATATTAGTAATATTTTTGTTTTTGTAGCTTTGTGTGCTAGTAGATATGGACGGGTGTAGGTCGGAATGACAATTTGACACGTAATCAATATGAGATTCCGGAAGAATAATTCGTTAAGCGAATTAAATAACGTATTCGTACGTTAAGAATGCCCATTTTGTTCCGCTGGAAAGCAAACAATATAAAAATAAAACTTTCTGTTAATTAGGAATTCCAAACCAAAAATGCGTAATGACACAGACACTTTCTTAGTCATTGAAAAGAATTGAAAGAAAACAAAATAGTAAAACGTCCGCAGTTTTTTATTACTTTAGGCAAACACACGCAAACGCACGCAATCACACACACACACACACGCATATATATATATATATATATATATATATATATTACATTTATTTATACAAACAAAAGGCTACATATGTGCATACAGGTTTCTGTAGCTTCTCGTTACAGAGAAATCACATCACCAGGCCCAGGAGATCGAACAGGAAGTGATATACTTGGTCTGATTACGTGATTTCTCTATAAAAGAAAATTACAGAAACATGTATGTACATCTGTAGCCGTTTGTATAAATGAATTTAATGTAATATTTACTGTTTACTCATTGAGTAGTTTTTGGTAGATCATGATTTTCAGCGGGTGTACTTCTAGAAAATGAAATCAAACTACCAATACATACATCAATGTGTGTGTAGGAATATATATATATATATATATATATATATATATATATATATATATATATATATATATATATAAGATATATAAGATATATATATAATATATATGTATATTATATATATAATATATATATATATTATACATATTATATATGTATAATATACATGTATATATATATATATATATATATATACGTGTGTGTGCGAGGAGAGCATATTTTCTTTAAGAGAAACTAATACGAACTTATGTATAAAAAGCTTTACTTAATCATTTGCAAGACAATTATCATTATGGGCCGCACACGTTTACTGCCGTACAGCCTGAAGAGTCCTAGAGTGGGTGATACGCGGAATATTCAGTGTAGCTTACCCGCCATATATATTCTATAACTTACTAACTAGCTCTACCTACGTATTGAGCACTTTTGAAGTAAATCCTTAAAGTTTACCCATACATTTATACTTTCGTATATTAATTTTATGTGAGTCAATGTCTGTCTATGTGTCTGTCTGCTTGTATGTCTATATTTTTTGAAACTCTATTTTTAAGATACTAAAAGTCGCAGAGCGTGAGTAGAAACTTCAAATGATTGGAGATTTTATAGACTGTTCCTTTATGAATCTTTAACTGGCTAAAATAGTTTTTAAGGGTCAAAATAAGACAAAATTGAAAAAAAAATCGTTATACATTTTGTACATCTACCTTAGTTTATTTTTAATCAGAATATATGCTTATCACCTTGTACAGTTGTAACGTACCCAGTTTTACCTTCTATCTACTTATTCCTCTAATATTTCTCTCCTTCTCGATATACACACGCACACATATACATATTAATACACACACCCATACATACACCACATACATACACACACATAGACACACACACACACACACACACATATATATATATATATATATATATATATATATATATATATATATATATATATATATACTAGCTGTACCCTGCCACGCGTTGCAGTGGCTCAATTTGGTGTAATGGAAACATTTAATAAAACAGAAAATGCATGTTTCTTATATTTTACAGCAATCCACTGCAAAAAGTGAAAAAGAAGGCGAAACTAAAAAAAATGGTGCTCTTGCAGAATTTGATCTGGATCCTCGAGAGTTTCTGTCAATCATTCATGTTTTGGACTTGACCAACAATCAGTGGATGAAGCCGAACGTAGCAAAAATGTTGAAACGCTAAATGCTTTTTTTGTTGTTGTTTTAAAAAATGTGATTTAGTAATTAATATTTGGTTGAGGGTGGGGGGAGGGGGGTTACTATACACAGATTCGAAAAAGTCGTCCAAAAACAAATAAATGAAAGCAAAGGTAAGGTAATTTACGTTTCTACCTAATTGGATAATTGTTTAGTGTTTTTATGTAATGTAAAATGTTTAATTGGCTCAAAAAACAGAAATGGTCGCGAATTCCGTTGAATACGTTAAGTTTGGGAAAGTAAGTTGAAAACTAAAAACTATACAAAACAGTGTCTGAAACTCACCGAACACATGTTACCATGACATAGGCTGGCATAATGGATAGGTTTCTGACAGTATTTTGTATAGTTTTTTTAGTTTTAACTCACTTTCTCTAACTTAAAGTACTCAACAGTGTCCACCACCATTTGTAGCTTTCAAATACACCAATAAACACTGTTTTTCGAGCCGACTAAACGTTACATTAAATGAAAAGGGTTTATATTACTAAACACATATACAAAGAAGTTGTCAAAAAATAAATATATAATAAATAAATGTTATCAAATGCAAGAAAAGTAAGTGTTCTACCTAACTGGATAAGATTTTAGTGTTTTTATGTGATGTATAATCGGTTCAAAAACATTCAATGTTTATCGGTATATCTGAAAAATACAAATGGCGGCAGACTGTATCGAACATGTTAAGTTTGGGGAAATTTTGGGAAAATGAGTTTAAACTAAAAATACTGTTAGGAACTCACTCAATATATGTTACCATGATGTAGGCTGGCATATAATCGGTGGTTTTAAACTTTTGCTCGATACAGGTGACGACTTTTAAAAATCACTTGTAGTGATTACCTGGTTTGAGGATATTTGTACAACTAAACGGCAAATCTGCTCAAAAAAATCCGGTATTATTTTACTTTAAGGCCCGTTTCACGTTCATATATAACGAAATATTTTATTGTAGATTTCGGTGTGCTAAAAACGAATCTGCAAACCGTTTACGTAGCAAAAAAAAAAAGTTTTCATGACATTCATGAAATTACTTTTTCGAAAAGTGGGTGATCACTTTTCAATGTAAATTTAACTTAGAATTAGCACCCACTTTCTGGCCACCTGAGAGAGGGGCATTTTTCTGTTTCTTGGCTAAAAAGTTTTTTGTTTGATTTCTTTTGCATGGTAATAACCCCTGAACTCTGGGACTATTTTCCATTTAACAGCCGTAGCCTTCGTTTACGCTATGCGTAAGCATAAACGAAAGCTGTTTAGCCAATAAACATGGGAAAAAATCCCCCCTCTCTCAGGTGGCTAAAAAAATTTACATGGAAAAGTTATCGCCACTTTTTCGAAAAAGTAATTTCTTCATATCATAAAAACTATTTTTTTTGGTGACGGAAACGGTTTGCAGATTCGTTTTTAGCACACCAAAATCTACAAAAAAAAATTTGTTATTTACGAACGTGAGACGCACAGCCCTTAATGGAAAATTATATCAAAAATCCGGGGGAAAATAGTTTTCAATAAAAACAGCAAATGAATTCGTTAGAAAAAAATGGATGCTATTTTTTTTTCTTTCTGTGTGTTTCTTGGCTTAAAAGTCTTTTTGTTTGATTTCTTTTGCCTGGTATTAACCCCTGAACTCTGGGACTATTTTCGATTTCACAGACGTAGCTTTTGTTTATGCTATGCGTGAGCATAAATGAAAACTGTTAAATATGCATTCGCGTACCAAACTGCCTTGTCAAAAAACCTTTAAGCCAATAAACACGAAAATAAATGCCCCTTCCTCAGGTGGCCAGAAAGTGGGTGCTCATTTTAAGTTAAATTTAGATGGAAAAGTGATCACCCACTTTTCGGAAAAAAAAAATTCTTCAGATCATGAAAACTATTTTGATACTCCTTGGGCGTTGAGTTCCATGGCAGAATTATTTAATGGTCGTTCCTTTAGTACCCCCTAGTCAAGGCTAACGCATGCGCACGTAACATTTTTTTTTTATTTACTTACGTGGTGGAGTTTCTATACTGATAGGTTTTTTGAAATTTTTTCACTGGATTATTATTGATTGAACACTAACCAGATTATGAAAAAAAATTGGAAAAAAAAAATCATTTCAACATTTGAAAGGGATACTCACTTTTTAGTTACCACGTTCTGGTAAATCGGTCACTTTTTATTTATTTATTTATTTATTTATTTTCTAAATACGGAAGTGTCTTCGGGAGATATAAAATGGTCTCATGTTGACGAAGCAATGTATCGGGAGGCGTACGGGATTAAAAATTATTGGTAAATTTTTAGATTAGGTCCACCTCCTCAATTTTCTTTTAAATGACGACTTGAAATGGTTTTCGACTATGCTGAATACGAAAATCGCATCGAAATCTTGCAGAAATAAGTAGTTATCAAGATATAAATGTTGTATTATGCATTGTAATCTTTGGTGGCCATCTTTTTTACGTGTGTGTATTTGTTTATGGCGCGTGTGCACGTAAAAAGATGGCCGCCGAAGAATACAATGCATAATACAACTATTTATTCCCGCAAAATTTCAATGCAATTTGCGTGTTCAGCATACTCGGAAACCTATAAATGTCGTCATTGAAAGAAAAATTGTGGAGGTGGACCTAATCTAAAGAAATACCAAATTATTAAACATTTCTCCAGCATGTTAGTGAAATTTATAATACTTTAAAAAAATTAAAAAGAAACAAACAAATGTTTTCAAAAAAAAAACTCACCTTTCACAAAAACAATGAAAAAAAAAACACAAACTGACTAAATAAGTAAAAAAAAAAAATAATTAAAAATCTCGAAACTTTATTTTCATGAAAACAATAAAAAAGTCCTGTTTTCTCTATTTTTTTCTTTGAGAAACAAATATATTTCTGACTTACAAATGCGGTAGAGACTCATTATTTTTACTTTCTATGGTTTTGATATACCGCGTTTTTTATTGCTTACAAAATGGGTGACTGATTTATCAGAACGTTTTAACTAAAAAGTTAGCACCACTTTCAAATGTCGAAATAATGATTTCTTTTTTACATTTTTTTAAATAATCTGTTTAATTAGTGTTCAATCAATAATAATCCAGTGAAAAAAAATTCCAAAAACCTATAAGCATAGAAATTAAGCATGGGAGTAATGTTTGTACAACAACGTCGCCTTTCGCACTTGTACAAACATTTTTTTAAAAAAGTAACTAAACCATTTATTGATAATTTGTCACGTGTACAAACATTTATTTATTTACGTAGGCTTAACTCCTTTCATGAATAAGAAAAGGTTTACTCTTTAAGAATAATAAAAGGAAAAAGTTACTGAACATTTATAAAAGGACTTCTTTTCATGAAGGCTAGAGGAATAGTTGGCCGAAAAGTCGTGAAACAACAACAATAAATAAAAATGGTGCTAATGCAGAGAGCCGCGCTATTTGTTAAATCATATTTCCACGTTTAAATAACGTTTTACGATATGTTTTTTTTATTTATTCAATTGTAAGGTTAAAGTACAGAATAGGCACAAAACATCCTTACCTCCCCATGTTAAGAATGACTTTTTAAATAATAACATTATGTCAGCACTGATCACTCTCTGCATGAGTAATCTTATATAGAAAAAAAACTCAAAAGCAAGCAACAAACTTTTTTTCGCCTTATATAATAAAGAAAAGATGTGTAAATAAAAAAATTTGGAAGATAAACAAATGAAATATGTTTTTTTTTTTTTTTTACTTATCGAGTTAACAGAAAATTAAACCTTTCGTCAATTCGTGGCTGTGAAATGAATCGCACCGGAAGTTCAGTTTTATCAACAGAACAGATTCGCAGAAACGATAAATAAATATAATCATTTTATTTAATATTTTAATTTTAATTAGGTAAATTTATTTTAATAACATAAAAACATAGCTCGACTCTAAAAATGGGTTGTCTGAAAATTTCAAATAAATTGGTAACGTATAAACATGGTTTTATTTCTTTAGAACGAACCAACTTTACATTTTTATATATATAGATATATATATATATATGAGAGAGAGAGAGTGAGTGAGAGAGATATATAGAGATATTAGTAGACGATATTCTTGTAAAAACCGAGTAAAGCCTGTTCATTAATAATTAAATCTTTATTTAGTGTTGGCTTTATATGGTTACATTAGTGACAATCTTTGCATTTTATTAAAAAACACATACATAGATCGAACATTATTTCCTTCCTAAAACCTTAAAACAAAGTTCCATACAAGTTTCAACTAGATAACCAGGAGATTGCTACAGTAATTGTGGTATGGTAAAGACTTATCTATAATAATCTGTTATTGTTGATAGAACGCAGGCATAAATACTTACTTCAATGCGCTTTACATAGCATAAGTCTACTCAAAATTGCATCCAGATCGGGTAAATAGTTTCTGAAAAAACACATGAAAGTAGTTAAATAAACCAGACTATGTATATATCTATAAAATCCTGAATGTGTGTGAGAACATTTCTAAACCTCTTGACTCAAAGAATTTTTATCTTCAAATTTGAAATTATTATACAGGGTATGCAAACATGTAGAAAACTTTAAAATTGGTTTTCGTCCGAAAAAATTGATTGCTAAAGGGGGCAAAATAAAATATGTAGTACTGCGCATGCGCATGCGTGAAACATGACAGCTTCCTTATGTCAGAATAAGTAGATTCGAAAAAACTTTTAAGTAATCTGTAAAGCTTATTCAATGGCAGTCGTACTGTACACACTATTTTAAGATTTTGGTTTCGCTCACAGCTCGAGTATATAGAAAAAACATAATACTCGCATACAGATGACTCATTTTCTGTATTAATTAAAGTATATTTAGCGTATTTTACGACTGGGAAACGTCGGGGGGGGCTGCTAGTGCACAAACACACACACATGATCACACTCACACACGCATGCATATATATATATATATATATATATATATATATATATATATATGATTTTAATAAAATGGGAAGTTATCGTGCACCGAGATGGTAGGCGAAACGGCCAATTCTCCACTATATGTTATGTATTACATTAATAAGTTTAGTAGAGTTTACTTTGTAATTTTTTATAGCCAAACCACATACATAACAATCATAAAATCTCATGACTAATAAAGGCTGTTAAAAAAAAGTAACTCAAGGGTTTTTAACTTAAATAAATTCTGTATTTTTGATGATATCTTTCTGTAATGTTATCACAATCCGACTAAGAAATTTGCTATATTTAAAAAAAAAACGAAATACAAAATTTTAAAATCGATATGATAACTTAGGTTTTTTTTATAAATGTTGTCTATTTTTGGCTTCGCATATGTGTGCCCTTTCCACAACACTATTTAAACGCTCGCTTGCGATTTATCTTCCTTATTTCGCTCCCATAGAAGCAAACCCCGAAACGTAAAACCCTTAATACTGCAAGAATTGACCGAAACATCAGGCAGGAAATAAGAGAATTAAATCACAATCCAGCGATTCTGCAATCTGTTATGAATAATGTTTTGTTGAAAGTGCACAAATATACGAAGCTGAAAATGTGAAACATTCGAAAAACATTATTTATTTTAAGTGATTCCATTGCGCATAATTTTTTACTATAAACACTGCCAAATGTCTTAGTAAGACTGTATTATACTAACAGAAATATACTATCAAAAATAAATAATGTATTTACGTTCATAAACTTCAATGACTTTTTTTACATCCCGATCACCCCGTTTCATGGAAACTGGTTTTTCCTTTATTGTTGCAGACCGTTTACCTGTTTGACAATAATACTAGTATTTTTATTTTACACAAAAACCCACACACAAACACATATGTATATATATAATATCTACTGTGTAAATTCACCTCTAAACCCAAATTATCGTAGGTTAGCATAACAGATACCACATAGTAATTTATTACGTCTATGCTATTAGTCCCTACATTATCTAATTTTTTGAACAATTACAGTCTATATGTAGTAATAAAATGCTACATTGGATCCTAGGGGCAACACCATCACACTCCAAACATCTATAGAGGGAGGAGTTTATAGTTTTATCTGATTTTATTCCTCCACCGCTAAAAGTTGAAATCAGCACATATTCTGCATTTTCCCACGACACTTACATTGCACTCATCGTAACTAGTTATTAGCTAGATACATATGGCATGAATTTACATTACCCGATTAAAAAATAAACTATCTCTTCTCAAAGTCCGCCCCATCTGATTGTCTGAGACCGGCCAATTCTTTTATCGCAGAATCCTCTTCTTCATACAAAAACGAACACACAACCATTATTTATTTTTTTTTGAATTGGAGCCTCTTTTACACACTTGCACGACTTTTTTTTTCTTTTTTTCCTCTGTTTTGTTTTCGTTTGTTTGTTGGGGGGCGTTTTTTTTTTAATTATCTTTTTCCGTATTCGTTGAAACTAGTTTCATTCAATAATTACAAGAAACCTTCTCCACCACCTATAGCAATGGGCAACGATTTTTTTATCTGAGAGTACGTCTTTCAAGCTCCTTGGCCTAACGTTCACAGGAAACATGAGTTAGAACAATTACATCGAGGGCATTGCCAGGGCCGCTCCACCATGCTAGAAAACTACTAACACACGAAAGTATCATGTACCTCTATAAGGCAACCTTTCGCCCATGTATGGAGTAGTGCTGTCATATTTGGGCTGGTGCATCGGCTACTAGTCTCTCCCTCCTTGACAAGGTTCAAAAGAGAGTCGCAAATCTGATAGGCCCTAAACTGGCATCTCAGCTTCAGCCTCTGCCCCATCGACGAAACGTTGCATTCCTCTGCCTGTTCTACAAGTATTTTAATGGTGAATGCTCTGATGAACTGCTAGCACTTGTGCCCCCACGACGTGAACACCCTCGACAGACGCGACAAGCTGCAAAATCCAACCCGCACACTGTTGAGATACCTAGATGTAAAAGATATTTCTAATCCAGTAGTTTCTTTCCCAAAACCGCTAGAATTGTGAATTCCATTCCAGGTCACTGCTCCCCCAACTGTACTGACATGCAAAAGTTCAAGTGCAACGTGAACCAACATCTTGCTGCCCAAACCCCTACATATTACCCCAGTAGTTCTTGCCCCTGATAGTATCCCCCTACACCAAAGTGGCAATGGGCCTTGTTTGGGGTGAAAATGTAAAAAAAAAAAAAGCAATGAGTGAGGACGATAATTCTTACTTATATAGTTTTCTACGCGTAACTCCGCTTCAATCCTGTTACTTTTCATGTCAACCGCTTACAACCCTTACACCGTGCTATTTTTTTATTTTGTTTGTTTACGGAAAACCACATTATAAAAACATTTTATTTTTTGTAAAACATATAATTAGACCAAATGGCTAAAATAAAACCAGAAAAAAATCATTTGTTTTTAAGTTTTTCGTGATTTTCTGTTTGACAACATTCACGCCAGTCGAAGCCGCCATATTACTTTCATAATTTAGCCTTTCTGAAGTGTAATAGATCGGCCTTTTGATGACCATATTTAGCTATTTTGACGCTCTTAATTAGATCCTCGTTCCAATGAAAGAACGTAAGTAAGAAAAAAAGTGGCCTTCAAACGGTTAATATGGCAATACTTTGAAAGGCCAAACTGTTGTATCCAATGTCGTACATTTAGTTTTTTTTAACAATTATGAAATAATAATAAGGAATTTTCTTGATTTTATTACAGCTTGGGGTCTAATTATGTGTTTTATATAAAATAAATATATTTTTTTTTATAATTAATGTGTCTCTAAAATAATTTACGACGTTAACTACAAAGTTACCCTAAATAACATTGCCTTCGGAAACACTATACCCTTAATAACATTCCCTACGGAAACACTAATATACATATATATATATATATATATATATATATATATATATATATATATATATATATATATATAACGTAGACAATGTTATTTAGGGTAACTTTGTAGTTTAACGTCGTAAATTATTGTTTTTGGTTTACTTATCATATTCGGGCTTATAAGTTTTTTAGGTATTTTTTTTTCCTTGGCTCAACCTTCGCAATTTCCTTTTAAATGACGACATTTAAACGTTTCCGGTTATGCTGAATAAGACAATCTCTTTTTACTTGACAAGGACACGTACTCTTAGAGATAGAAAGACATGAATTATGCACACTAATCCAGTGTCTTCCAGATATGTACACACGCGCGATAAACAGGTGTACTTCTCTCCGACCGACACTGCCACCCAATTTATTTTTTTTGTTACTTATAGTCTTTGCAGTTGGTATGCTGACATCAAATTTCAAGTTTAAATTCGGGGCAAATACTTTGATAATTCCCTTCATAAAATGGGATGTATATTCCGAAAGCTGGTGTTACCATAGCGGGGTTTGTGTCTATTTCAAAAGTCGTTTTTAAAATTATGACCTTTATGGGTGTTTAATCCGAAAACTGTACTTAAGCTGAGGACGTTGGAGGTTGGCCAACAATAACACACGTAATTAAATTTTTACGAAGGGTAGGGGCGTGCTTCCTCCGGTCAACGCCAGTTAACGTGTCCTGTTAGTATATTTAATAAGGCTGAATATTTTTGTGTCTATATGTTTTACACGAATAGGATCCTTTATTGTTGACTATTATAGAAAAATTACCGCATACAAGTATGGAGAGATATCGAGGATCGGAAATGGGTGTTTTCTTTTTCAACAATGGTGGTTTGTAAAATTGTGGGGTCCGCGAACGTGTCTGCCCCCCCAGATATATGACAAACTTTATAGCGATGTTTTGTGTATATGGGCATAAGTATACTTTGATAAGTGTGTTTCAGCTTGAACAGGGATGGTATAATAAACTATGGGGTATGCGTTCGCGCCTGCCCACCATAGAATAGATATGCTACAAATATTAACAAAACTTTTGATATTTCTCCGCGTAAGTATACTTTGATAATTGTGTTTGAGTTTGAAGAAATGGGGTATTATAACATTATTTGGTCCTATTCGCTCATGATTGTCCCCTTGGAATGAAAATATGTCAGCAAATTTAACAAGCTTTTATAATATAAGTCTACATAAGAATATTCTGATAAGCATGTTTCAGTTTGAACATATGTGATATAATAAAATCATGGGGTCTATCTGACTTTTATAGAATGGTTTTTATTTTTATTTATTAATCTTTTTACAAATATATACTTTCAGAAAAATAAGATGTTTGTGAGTAATATCGAAACCAACTAAAATGACAGAAATAGCATTTGACCAATATTTTTTTCTAAAATATGAAAAATTGGAAGTATTAAATAATTTGATTTTTTTTCTGTCACCCTGCTTGCCCCGTTGAAATATCTTCTTTTTTTTTATTAAAGTTACTTGCAGTTGTCAAGGCGTTTCCAATTATAAAAAAAAATATTAAAATATTCGTCATATCCTGTGCAGTCACCTAAATTCCTTTCGGAAATACTCCCAAACAAATTGTTTTACTTAAACTACATTTGAGGAAAAAAAAATATATTTCAGCTGGCGATTCATTTAATATCATTAAATAAATGAAGAATTAAGTAATACAGTAGAAAGAGAATGTCATATTAAAACACAGTCGAGTTTAAGATGTACAAATAAAGAATTTCCGCTGACTGAGGAGGAAAGAATACTTACTGAATTTGTATTTATTACTTCAATAATAAAATAAAAATTATTTTTACTCTAATAGCTTTGGTTTTGATACGCGAAGATGTGAAGTTATTCATCTCTCTCCTCTGATCTCGAGCGCGTGGTTCAGTGGGGGAAGATGTGGCTGGTTACCTTTAATGCATCCAAACCCAAACTCCTATCCTTACATCATCAACGCTCTGATCCCCAGCTGGCATCAATTGTGATGGATGGCTCTCGTCTGGGTGAGGCCCCGTGTTTTGACAAGCTTCTGGGTTTGATTTTTACTCCTGATCTGAAATGGAACACGTACATCAAGTCTGTTGCCAAGGTCGCTGGAAAGATAGTGGGATCCTTCTACCGCTCCAGAAGATATCTCACTACTGATGCAATTCTCTATCTATATAAAAGCCAAGTACGTCCAAGGATGGAATACTCTTGCCATATCTGAACAGGAGCTGCTAAAAACAGCCTATCCTGCCTTGACAGAGTACAAAATAGACTTCGTGGCTTAGTGGGGATGCCCTTTTCTATACCCTGCAACCTCTCTCCCACAGAAGAGACGTTGCAAGCCTATCCTTGTTTTATTTTTATTTCCATGGCAGGTGCTCGTCTTAACTCCAATCCCTGGTCCCCCCTCGCCAATCTTTCACGAACAACACCCGTCTAGCTAAATCCACTGTGAAAAATTTTCCCCCACTCTATATCTGTGCCTAAATCAAAACGCGGATTCCACGAACAAATCTTCTTTCTTAGAACTGCACGCCTGTGGAACTCTGTTCCGTTTGCATGCTTCCCTCCGGACAACAACTTGGATGTGTTCAAGTCCAATGTTAACAAATTCCTAATGAACCGCCCCCTTAATGAAACACTTCATCAAATCCCCACACTAACGTAATGTACTTGCAATAACCCTTATCCCTGAGTGGCTTCCGGGCCTTGATAAGTGGTGATCACTGTGTAAAAAAAAAATAAATAAACAATTACTTTTCATAATATTTCATAATATGATACATCAGAGCCTATTTTTAAGGCTATTTATAAACTCAGTCAACGACGAGTACTTCTGCTAGTATCTATCTATCTATCTCTCCCTCTCTCTCTCTCTCTCTCTCTCTCTCTATATATATATATATATATATATATATATATATATATATATATATATATGCATGTGTGTGTGTGTGTTCACGCGCTTGTGTGTGTGTAACTTAACAGTGCAATACACTTAGGAAAACCTCCAATTTAACTTAGAGTGGCTAAGCTGCGTTTACAGCGGATATGCAGCTGGGTTTCTTGCCTGTTGAACCACGAAATTACTCATAGGACTTTATTCAATAATGTTATATCTGACTTTGTGTGCTAGACAGCTATGTTATGCGGCTTTACTTGACCTTCATTTATAGGTAAAAATTATGATACTGTTATTGTTTTAAAAGGTCAGTCGATCAAGTGATTTTAACCATATGATGAGAGTCGATCTGACATTTGACCCTGGACATTCCTTAAGAATATAGCCGGCAAAAATTGTGCGGAGATGATAATTTTCGTAAATATTAACGCGAGCCTAGTCGAGACATGTAATTAAGCGAAATATAAATGAATGTGGAACGAGAAGCAAATAATATTTATTGTCAAGAAATGCTCAAATAGTAGACCCATTATATATATATATATATATATATATATATATATATATATATATATATGACATAAAATGGAGGTGGAAGGACCTGAATACTCAACGTTCCGCCCGATTTATGCGGTCTTCTTCAAGAAGGATGGTCATAAATGAATAAATCGGGCGAAACGTTGAGTATCCAGGTCTTTCCACCTCCATTTTATTTCATATCGTCGGATTTAATCCAGCTCAACAATCATATATATATATATATATATATATATATATATATATATATATATATATATATATATATATATATATATATATAAAGTGAAATGTCTTGTGTGTCTTGGTGTGCATTTTCCAATCAAACTACTTTGTCGATTTCTAGTCTACAGACTCGAGCTTTGACGTAAGGGTATTTAGATTTAGAAAAATCGTTTAATCGGTTTTTCACCACAGACTTGGCTGGCAAAAGGTCAAAATTCAACCATTTGACCTTTGAATACTCCTTCCGCCAATTTAAGGTCCAAACAATTTCAATTTTAGATGCAGGTTACTTTGACGTGGATCAAACTTTTTACATTTGATCTGAGCTCAAAAAATGAATGTTAAATGGTCAAAATTAGGGTCCAAATTAAAAAAATATATATATAAAGTCTATACCAGATTATTCAGACAGTTATTGGTCTAAACATTTGAAATTTTACATAAAGTTTATATAGGTACAACTTTTTATCGGTTTTTGGCCGAAAAGTTGGCTGAGAGGTTGTCAACGTTCGGAAGATTTGGCTCTTATGGTTTCTAGCAAACAATTCAGCCAATTTTGCGTCTGAGAATTTGATTTTTTACATATAGAATATTTCTACATGCACCAAGATTGTAAGCAGTTTTGGGACGAAAATTTGGCTGCCAAGAGGTCAAAGTTGACTTTTGCAGACTCTATAAGACTCCTCCACCAATTTTGGCTCAAAACACACGTAACTTTTGCATGTAGGTTACCTGCATATATATATATATATATATATATATATATATATATATATATATATATAAATACATATATATATATATATATGTATATATATGTATATGTATATATATATATATATATATATATATATATATATATATATATATATATACATATATATATACTTGCAGTTCGGTCCGGCTTTGCTCAGGCCCTATGTACTGTTCATAACTTTATGTGCATATATATATATATATATATATATATGTATATATGTATATATATGTATATATATATATATATATATATATATATATATATTCTCAACGACGCATTGAATAAAGATGCATTACCTGAACATACATGATTCAAATTCCTTGGCTTAACAAGATACATTGAGAGCATTGTCATGATCGCTACAAAAGAACGTGGGCCCTCACGCCCCTGCTAGAAAGCTGCTTACACCTGAAAGTTTTGTATATTTTTAAAAGGTCACAATCCGGCCACATATAGCTTATTGTTGTTACATTTATACTGGTGGAACTGCTACTAGTCTCTCACTCATGGAAAGAGTTCGAAAGAGTAGCCAACTTTACAAGACATAAACTGGCATTAATGCTACAACCTCTCCCTGGCTTTTTCATTTTCCAGATAAAGTTGTCTACCTTATTCAGTCATGTTACATCGTCTTTTCTGTCCTCTGGCTTTTTGATCCTTCACATAAATTGTCTATCATTCATAGGACTTATTTGTTGGTTCATTAAGTTTCTCCTTTGAAATCTGGTATTATGCCTTTCTTCAGTTTTTATATGCAGATGCTTTTGTCTTTCTCCTTCTCTTGCTGCACTTATTTTATCTTCCGTTGGAGTGATAGTGATTATGTTATATTCTGGGGTGGGGGGAAATTAAAGTCAAGTGAGGACAATTTTAGGCTGGGATGTCGATTATATGTTAACTTATGACTGAAAATGTTTTAAGAGCAAAATATTTTTCTTTTTTTATTTATATGGTCTAAGATTTTTTTTTCTCTATCATGTTATAAATTTAAAAAATGAAATATACACTGAGAAAAAGATAACATCATTTTTATTAATATTATTCTTTTTCATTTTACAAAATAAATGGCGTAAGAAAAACAGTTTGGGCCATCAATATGACAAACTTTTCATTTATTGTAAATCTTTTATTTTGTTTTAGCTCGGGATGCTCTCTTGCTCACATTCCCATCATGAGATCATCTTTCTGCCAACAAATATCTGAATATTGGCCGAAAACATGAATTCCCTCCTTGTCAACAACTCGACCGTTTTTTTTAAAAGGAGGGGTAAGGTTTTCCGTCGACATTTTTGCAAAGTCCTCATATGCGTTGCAATGACTAAGTTTAATTTGAACGGAGGAGACGTCATATGTTACGATGGGCGCGGCTACTAAACTGTTCGCTTTTTTTCACATTATTTTTCTCTTAGAGTAACGAGTTCGAGCCTGCCGGCTTTCTTACTCATTTTGTTTTTGTTTTGGGCGCTCGCATTGGTACTCGCTGCTACTTTTCATTTTTAGGCTGTTGAGTCATAGTTTTTGGAAACCTGTTTTTCGGGCTCTGTTGCTTACCAGAAATGCTTTCCACAATGATCAACAGCAGGTAGCCCTGCTAGATTTCAATAAGAACAAAAACGTTAAAAATTTACCTAGGAGCAAATATTTGGTTTCTGTTCATGGGTAGAAGCTTACAATTTTAACAGATGTCAGTTATGTTCATTTGTTTAGGATAGAATCAATTTACCAGGAATTTTAAAGGATAAGTCAGGAAATTTGCGGGGATTATATAGAAATATAAACACAGTAAAATGTATTTAATTTTTTAACTAAACAAATTTTATTGTTTTTAATAGACAAATAAGGGATATGTTTTTACTTAAATAAAAAATATAATCAAACAAAAACGACGAATTTAAAACGAACCGTGCCGAAATAATAACGTTATTATTTAGAAAACAATTCCCAAAATGGGGAGAAACGTGTGTTAGACTTCTCTTAGCATGATATTTTCTTAAATATGAAATAAAATTGCAATTTGAAACTGCAAAAAGCTGGCGTTTTTTGTTGTTGTTTTGAAAATTAGTGCCGAGAAAGGGAGGTAATTCGTTTTTCATTAATTATAGTATCAGCGGCACCATATTTTTTTGTTTTATTAAACTCACATGTTTATCACCCATTTAGAATATTCTACTTTCCTTTAACGAGATATCATGATGATAACGGTCGAAGTGATAACTTTAATTATATATAGATACTTATAAAATATGGGGCAACAAACGATGTTTCGGAGGTTTGAGCTGCAAAATTATAATTGTGTGCCGATGTAGGTGAGAGAAGAATAAAGAGTCGGCCAGTTTTATACTACTACTACTACTACTAATACTACTACTACTATGAATAATAATAATAATAATAATAATAATAATAATAATAATAATATCAACAAAAACAACTAGCGAAACCGATGAACATTACACTTGGAACTAATTAATATGTAATATATTAATGTTGACATTCTGTACATGTTCAGTGTAAATATAGACGCTTTTATATTATTGTAGCTTTATGGTTAAAACTACAAAAGTATTTACCTAAGACAGCACGAACACCCGGCATAGTCTGGTCGTAAAGTATATATATATATATATATATATATATATATATATATATATATATATATATATATATATATATATTGGTTTTATTGTTGTTCCTTCTTGTGAAACGGATTTATAATTTAATTCTAATTTGAATTTTAAATTATCAATCACATTACTGAATATATATGTATATATATATATATATATATATATATATATATATATATACATACATATATATTACCTATATAGATACAGTTTTAACAGGACATTTTATATCATTTTATAAGCAAAGGGTTACTTATAAAAAAAAATACAGAACATCTTCCTGGAAGATTTTTCATACCTTGTTAATCGGTTGGTCTTGATTGAGGAAATTGACGAAATCTACAACTAAGATTTATCTTAAGGAATATTAATTTATAATTGTTATATTTTCAGAAAATTTTCCTCTAAATGCTTTCTCATTGGATGATTTTATATGTGTTTATCAATCGCCATTATGTAAGTTAAATGTATATTGTTAGATGCACCTTTTAAGTGTAAATTGTTCATTACAATATTAGGGAGGCGGCTGTTATCTAGTGATTAATGATATGGACTTACGACACGGGGGTTACAAGTCCGAGTCAAGTTCGTTCAAAAAATGTAATTTTACTTAGGTTACCGGTGGAGCAAGCAAGCTTTCTCCGGTCGTAAATTACGTTTAAATATTTTTCTAATGATTCAAATTTCGTATATATTCTTATAAAGTCGTGATCTCAAATAAAAACAATAGTATTAGGGTGCCATCAGCTAGAATAGCATTCAAAGCTGGTGACGTTACCACTATAGCAACGTGACACACATATGAACTGATTAACAAACTAAGATGATTATACAAAATGCATTGGATTAATTCAATTTTGCCTCATTTTATACTTCTTACAACTATCAAAACCAGCTAATGACCTTTAAACGAACGGTCCATAAAAAAGTCCAATCAATTGAGGTCCCTATGTCAGCTCTTAGACTTTTAGTGTCGGAGAAGTAGAGTTTGAATACATAGAGACCCAGACAAACTGACATAGATGTTTTATAAATTAGATGTCGGCAACTCTCTTTTACTCACTCCGCTAACTAGCCCATGCGTTTCTAGAAAACTATACTGAATATAAAAACCTCGGGGTAACCAATGTCAACAATAGACTCCTTTTATTCATGGGATATAATGATGATTATTGTGATATATATTCAAGTATTTGTGCATTTTAAAAAGCAATGTTCATATCAGGTTCAGCTGAAAATTTGGCAGTGTTAGGAAGACAACCTACAAAATAGCCTCTGAATAGATTCTATTTTTAAGTGTGATTTCTCATAAAAAGTCGCTTACGTTTTTATCGTTCCGTTAACTTCGATTAGAGAGCGAGCGAGAGAGAGAGAGAGAGAGAGGGAGAGAGAGAGAGAGAAAAAGTAATAAAAATGCTGATTTTATTATCTCAAACAATAAGAGTTGAAAATCTCAACTCTAGGCTTTTTACACCTTTTTTTCACCGCAGGTAAGTGGTTCTATACGACTAAGCAAAAGGAATTAATTACTATAAAGATAATTCTGTGGGCTTCACGAATCTCATTCAGAAGGTGTCTTCGTGTGAGGCCGTCGGTAATGGAAGCGGTGGAGAATTTATTTATGCTAAGCCACGGTTATTTGAGATTGTTGCTGTGTCAGAGGAACGGTAGTTTGAGGATTAAGAATATATTTTTTAACAGATAATTGCAAATTAATGACTTTTGAGTGGTTCGTCTGTTTCTCTTTAGGAACGAATGGATTCCCAATTCTTACGAGAGGAATCGACATTCAGACATGGTTATAAAATTCCGTGAATATTCAAAGTTGCGTTTTATACGCAACTTTGAATACTCACCACCTAAAAATTTGTATAAATGACAAGATGTAATCGTGAACTGTTAGGTTGAAATACTATTAGTATTTATTCTACTTTATTGGAAAAGTAATAGATTTAAGCATAGCAGTTCAGAAGATTCCCTAACAAAAATTAAAATCGAAAATCAGATACATAGAAATGAATTTATGTAAGTGATATATATATATATATATATATATATATATATGTTCGTTTTGTTTGTTGTTACATAGGCACCATCATGTATCAAGGCAAATAGGTCACTCGAGGATAAGGGTTAAAAAGAGCACAGTAGTAATTGGGCATTATAAGAAACCGTTAGTACTGGAGATTCGGTAAATTTGTTAACTTATATGGAACGGCTCATCAAAAACTAGTTTACGTTAAACTTGAAACAACCATATTTTTAGTAAGCTGGAAAGCAGAAAAACGGAAGACAATTCCATAGGCGTGCAGTTCTAAGAAAGAAGCTTTGTTCATAGAATCTACGCTTAGATTTAGGCACAGATAAAGAGTGGGGGAAACTAGTGATAGTGTTTCCTGTAAGACGGGTGTCTCTTGTGAAAGTTTGGCGAGGCTGGACCATAGAATAGAGCTCAGCACGAACATGCCATAAAAATAAGGTTAAAGCAGAGACAAACTCGCAACATCTTCTCTGTGAGAAAGAGTTTTCAGGAAAGAGAAAAGGGCATCCCTCACAAGACAAGTTTATTTTGAACTCTATCAAGCAAGTTAAGACTTTTCTAGCAGCTCCTGCCCAGATGTGCCAACATTACTCCATCCTTGGACGTACCTGGCTCTTATATCGATAGTGAATTGCATCAGCAATGAGATATCTACTGGATTGATAGAAGGATCCCACAATTTTTCAGCGGTCTTGGCAACGGATTATATGTATGTGTTTCATTCAAGATCAGGAGTAAACATCAAGCCCAGAAGCTTGTCAAAACACGAGGCCTCCCCAAGACGAGAGCCATTCATTTCAATTGATGCAAGATGGGAATCAGAGCTATGATGATGTAAAGATAAAAGCTTGGTTTTAGATGTATTAAAAGTAACAAGCTACCCCTTTCCCCATTGTACAACTTGCTTAAGATCAGTCGAGAGAGAATCAGAGAGAAATTGGTCGTTTACGGTCTTAGATGTGCTACCACGGATAGTAGTGTCATCAGCATAGATGTCTACAAATGATGTAGGGAGGTGATTTAGAAGATCAGTAATATAGATCAGAAAGAGAGTTGGGCCCATGATAGACCCCTGAGGGACACCAGCTTTAATACTAAGAGCTTCTGATTTCTGCCCATCAGTCACTACTCTTATTAACCTATCAGAAAGAAATGATTTAATAATTGAGAAGGAATTTCGAGCTATACCGTAGCTGGGGATCTTGTGAAGTAAACCTTTATGCCATACTCTATCAAAGACCTTTGATATGTCAAGAGCAATTGCCCTAGAAAGGTAGCTTCCGTCGAGAGAGTCGCTTATCCTATGAGATATAACTGTAAGCACATCTGCTGTAGGTCTAGCCGAACGGAAACTATATTGTGTGTCACTAAGAAGGTTATTTTTGCTAAGATGGGTGATTACTTCTCTATTTAACACAGATTCCAGCAACTTACTCATGACGCACAGGAGAATTATTGGCCTGTACTGTGAGGGAGGTGAGCGATCACCTGAAATCTTAAATACGGGGCATATTGATGAGATTTTCTAGATTGATAGGAAGCAATTCTCCTTAAGACAACTTTTAAACAGTTTTGGAAGGATGGGCGCAAGTTCTGATTTAATCTTTTGAGTACTATAATTGGAATACACTCAGGGCCGGTTGCTTTACTGGAATCAAGGTTTTTGATTAGCTTGGCAACATCACGTACAGATATTTGTATATCACATAGCATGTTTTCTGATACAGGAGGAAATATTGGAGGTAGGCAGCCTTGGTTGCAAAGGGTAGAATTAGCTGCAAAATTCTTGGCAAAGAGTTTGGCTTTCTCTGATGCTGACGAGATTACCTCAGGTCCATTTATGTGAGTTGGGATGGAGCAAACGCATCTGTTTAGGATTTTGTTTGCTATTTGCCAAACATGGTGGGAACCCAGCCGCTGTTCAGCTACTTTGGACTTGACGGACTGAACATACAACTTGCTTGCGTTCTTTATTACTTTTTTTACAGTGGTTACTGGCAGTTCTTAAAGCGGCTTTAGTCTCAGTACATCTATTACGTTGGAAGCAATTGAAAAATTGATTTCTATGCGCAAAGGCAGCAGCACATTCCGGAGAGCTGGCTGTTAGGTTTTTGCTGGAATCGTTTCGAGGGTCTGAAACGGTCTATACCTACAATTAACTATTAATTGTCAGGTCTTATGCTAATACATGCCTTGCTTTATTTTCGGTGATTTTTATATAATCATTTTAATTAATTGCTGCTAATATTACAAAAACTATTACACGTACATGCACATACATATATATATGTGTGTATATATGCATATATATATACACCCACACTCACACGTGTGTGTATATATACATATATATATATATATATATATATATATATATATATATATATATATATACATATATACAGAGATAAAAAACTATGTTCACTAACACTTCGTATTGATTCTAAAAATTCTCGGAATAATTCAATCGAAGAACATAAAATACCAGAATAATATTTAAAAATATACTTGTTTTAAAAAGATGGTCTTTGTTTTATTTCGGAACGAAAAAGGCGCTGGCATCTCAAAACGTTTGTAGGGATGTGGAGTGAGTGAGATTTTTGAACGGTATAATGCTTTTTAGATATTGAAAAATATATGTGCAATTTATGTTATTTTTTAATAAATGTAGTCGTCATAATTCAAATCTGAATGTGTATCAGGTTTTGTTATTTATTCACAAATTATACACACATATATATAAATGTATATATATATATATATATTAATTATAATATGTTATACTTTTACAACGTAAGTGAATTAACTAGTGCCTAATTTTAAATAAGTGCTCTCAATATGAACTTACTTATTAGAGACGATAAATTTTATAAATCTCAACACTGTTTGTATTTGAGTTTGCACTAAGCGCTGACTCTAGAAATCTTTGTGGAGATTTATTTAAAACATATTGAACAGTGTTTTCTTGTTTGAAGTTAAGAGAAATTAATGCCACAATAAATGAGAGAAAACGCTTAAAGAAAATGCTATTTTTATATCTATTTTGTAGTCATTGAGACTTCTAGTCAACATATATAGTATTGAAATTATGGCATGTGGCTGTAAATATTGCTGCATAAAATTTGGGGGCGTTTTCGAAATGCTTCGTTGTTTTTAATGTTTGTTTTATAGTTTGTGATGTGGTTAGTATTATTTGATCTTCTAGTCTTCATACAGTGAGGATAGTTGTTTTATTGGTGTGAGTAGGTAAGGAAAATGCCCATTTATGAAGGAAATGTTTCATGTGCTTGAGATAAATGTTTGGTGTGTCTAAGTTTCTTTATTGATCCTGGAAAATATTTATATGAATTTTTTCTGTGTTTCTGATATAAAATACGTTGATGAACATTTAAATTGGTTTCGTTTTCTATCTCTTAATCTCGTAAGAATAGATTTCTTTTATTCTCATTATGTATATACATAAATATATATATATTTATAATTATATATATATATATATATATATATATATATATATATATATATATACAGTGCGCCGCAGAAGTAAGTTTACAATACACGTTTGAAACTGTCAGTTTTTGTATTCCTAGTAATGGCAATTATACTTTTACTAAACATAGAAAATATATAAAAACTAAGATAGGAGCAGTGGGAAAAATAAAAAGAAATACCAATTTAACACAACATTTCTCAATAATTTTATGACGGTTTATCATGGTAAAATGCTTAGAACCTTCTAGAATGTTCAGAAATAGGCAATACTGTTGTGAGACCGGATATCACCTCATAATGGACTAGTCCAGATCCTATATAATCAGCTCCTAAGGCAGCTGCGGTGGACCGAAATCTCAACGGATATTGTACCTCGGGTTACGAGATCTTACTGCTACCTGCAACTACAAGGTGGTCAAAAAACGGGTCCACATCTCTTTAGGCCCCGTTTCTTAGTGTTTTGTCGGAATGAAATGAAAATTTGGTCCTACGTAGTTTATTATATTCAAAACATCACACCAAAACATGAGGGTCTTTGGCCTTTTGTTCTCCGTTCTACAGCATATGTTCTAGATGGCCCCCATTTAGCTCCGTGTATTTATTGAAGCGCAGCACGAAGTTGTCCATGACATTCTTACAGGCCGAATGGGCAATGCCTCTCATCTCCTCCCTGATTGCTTCCTTGAGTTCCGTGATTGTTCTGGGTTTCCCTGCGTAGACTCTTTCCTTAAGATAGCCCCAAAGAAAAAAAATATGGGGGTTAGGTCCGGGCTATGGAGTGCCCAATCAAAATCAGTCTTGAGACTGATCACTCGGCCTCCGAAGTTCTCTTTCAGCCAATCTCCGACAACTTTGAGGTTTGAGAACTTGCTCCCTTCTGCTGAAACCAGAACTTGCCTATGAGCAACAGGTAGATGGTCTGGAGCCCACTCTTGAAGGTTTTGAGGACCTCCACATACCGCCCCTTGGTGGCTGTCACTGCCGCGCCAGATTCTTCGATGAAGATTGGTCCGATGATGCCTCTGGCCGAGATTTGTAACCCACACCGTGGACTTGTAAATGTGTTGTAAACTTTTGAGTTCCTAATACTTGATTTTTCTTTTCGCGTTGTGTTAAATTATTATTCTTTATTTTTCCAGCTGTAACTATCTTAGTTTCAATACATTTTTTATGTGTATAAAAAGTTTCATTTCCGTTTGAAAGCTGAAAAAACACAACCTGTCACTTTCAAATTTGTATTGTAAACTTTGGCGGAGCACTGTATATATATATATATATATATATATATATATATATATATATATATATATATATATATATAAATCTACCTGCTATAACGTTTTCATCCTAACTTGTAGGCATGTATACATAACGTATAAATTAGGAATTAAACATAACAGACAAGTGAAACTAATTATCTAATATCGAAAAACCATAACAACGAAGAATTAATAAATAGACCCTCGGTTCTTTTAAGAATATTCACTTAAGTTGTCAGTGATGAACACGCCGCATATGAAGAACTTAGTATATTAAAGTTCGTTAATACTTTTATTAAAAAAATGCCGGCTTTTTAACATCAATGACAATGAAAAAAACCTCTCAAATTTACAGGTATATAAATAAATCGAAAAATGTATCTGGTTCTTATAAAGTACGGCATGCAAAATCATGATATACATGCGAGATTGGCGATGACGCAACTTATTGTAAATATATATTTTTGCCACGGGTATGTAGTTACACTATTGAAAAATTGAGCTGGAAACATTAAGTTTATATAAATCTTCCCAGGTCATCCCTTTAGGAGAAGGAAAACTCGGAAGCTAAACCTTAGGGGAGGAAGGCCTCTCCAGTATTGGATGACAACCTTGCTAGAGCTGGTGACTCAAACAAATTACAGGTCTGCAAACTTAACTGCTAAAGAAGTAGATAGGCATTGTCTATCGGCCGGCTTCCATACTCCTTCTTTGTCTATTAGCCAGGCGTAGAGGTCGAACCACTGGGAGTCGACAGAAACACTCGGTGGCTATATTGTTTCCTGACTAGGGCAAGAAACGCCGTTTTTCGCCACTCCCGACAAATCACAACCCTTAAACTGGGCACTTGCGAGTGCTTGCATACCGTAATGCCAGTGCAAGCAGATTGGGTTGACCATCATATGATGGGTTGAGGGTACCGGATGGACAGTAACTTGCTTCTGTTCTGGACTGGTAATACAGGTTTCTAACTATTTTGTAGCGCTTAGAGTTGCTGCTCCATCAGCAGTTGTATAATATCGGGTTTTTTGTATTGCCATGTCGCGCATGGAAAGGGGCGTGCACTCATTCCCACTGGGCTATCCTGAGGCCACAACCCTAGTAGATGGAGGTACAGCTGATGATCTGCCTGCGTTGCATGTCTTGTATCCTGCATAACCACTTGCTTAGCACCCCTTACCTAAACTTAAACTCTTAAAAATAAAAATGGCAGTGCGTTAAAAAATTACGCCAAAACAAGGCCAAAACCAACCTGCCTTCTCCCTTGAGGCTTGTATTTACGAACATTCGTGTGTTAGAACTAATTTAAATGATGTTGAAGC
>NC_136484.1:176249209-176254209 GCF_053919585.1 Euprymna scolopes | reverse complement strand
CAATTACCAGCCAACAGCCAGCCAGGTAAATACAGTTTTATATGGAGCCGGTTTACTGTACTTTTTGAAGGTGATATTACGGAGGAGAGGTGACTTCTTCTTTTTCAATTAGTTACTTATTCATTATTTATGTTTACACATTGAATTTCTCGAAGTTTCATAACCCCAATTAAAACAACGCTACGTAAATTTAGGCAGACGACATTGGATTTGGAAGAAAGCCACTATGACAGCGATGCATACCCACATGGTTAATTAACAACAATAAATAAAACAAGACCGGTGTAATTAACACTAACATTTATATGGTAAAAAAATGTATTTTTGCAGACAAAAAATTACTTTAAATGAGTTAATGTGAATAAATATTTTGCATAAACAAAACAACAGACAAAAAATAAATACATTAAATACTCGCATAAATAAAACATATTTTCATTTCAGACGCTATCTTTCTTTCTGTTTGGCTATTTTTAACTCTTGTTTCCTTCTTTTTCATTTCTTTCCTTCTTTTTCTTCTCTTCTTCGGTTTCTTCTCCTTTTCTTCTCTTTTCCATATTATTTTCTTCTTTTCCTTCTTCCTTTTCTTCGTTTTTTTCTTCTTTTTGTTCTATTTGTTCTTTTTTCATCTTTTTTTTCTTTTCTCTTCTTTTTTGACCAATTGCATTTTAAACCCCCCCCACTCCGGAAAGAAGCACCCGGGCAACAATTTTTTTCATTATTATTTTGTTTCGATTAACTCGAAACCGCACACACCTCGAAACACCAGGGCAACGCTGGGTACCCCCGCCAGTATATATATATATATATATATATATATATATATATATATATATATATGGGTGTGTGTATGTGGGTATTTATATATGTATATATATATATGTATGTGTATATATGCATATATATATATGTATATATATGTATATATATATGTATATATGTGTATGCATATATATGTATATATATGTATATATAAAGATATATATATATGCATATATATATATATGTATATATATGTATATATATATATGTATATATATATATGTATATATTAGCAAGCAATACGCGTAAATATACAATTTTTTTATTAATGCAGATTTCGTATTTATTATCATATTATATTTGACCCAATATATAGTGCTGATTAAAAAGTAAGAAAGAAATGACCCGTGTGGCCCAACCGGGAACTAAAACACTAAACGTTTAGCTGACGATTTACTTTTTCCTTTTACGTTAATGCCTGAGTTATGAAGACATGTGTACTGAAAGGCTAAAAATTTAAACATGAGCCAATAGCTATTACGTTACGCATGGATATTTGTAATGCCATTGTTCACCTATATAATTCCATTTCTATAATTTTCACATTTTGCACCGACTTTTCCCGGCTAAAAGCCAAATATAACATCCCGCATGGGTTCGAATACACTATATCTAAAGTTCCATGTCTTGACACAAAAACTGACAGAGGAGTTTGGTAGGCGATTTTTTTTAAAAATGAATATATATACACATGCATAAATTTGTTTAGAAAGAAGTTTGATATGTATTCCCAGTTGGTAGCTGATTTCGATCGTTCTAATATAATGTAATATAATCTTAAAATAAAAACGTTGTGTACATCAATACACGGCTTACCTTGTAGAAATATATTATTTTGTGTTTGGTTATCCGCTAGATTGTGTTAAATTGTTTACCTGACCATTATAACATAAATCCACTTTTCACTCCTTTGAACTACCAAAAAATAATCGTCACATATTAAGTGAAAGTGACCAATTTCAATGGCAATAACCGCTATACCCCGAGATGTTAAATTTTCTGATTAGTATTTGGAAGAGAGTATAATCCATTGGGAGAAATGCACATTCAGTCTGCGTTAAAACATGCTTCGAGGAGAAGGGAAACTCTGATCTACAACATGAGGTTCACTGTTAACTCTTTCATGTGGCAGTCATAGCACCAAAATGCAAAAAAAAAGATAAGCTATTTTACCAAAAAGTGTGGCTGGTTGTATACAACCCCAACACCACTATACACAAATCATCTGTCTAGATTTCTGAGCAACTTAGTTGTTATAGCTGAGCTCATACGTCAGAATAAACAGGAGGGTTTATCTTCATCAACCGTTATGAAAAGAGTTACCTCTTGATACATGACCTAATTAAATGCCTCTAAATTATAAGAATAAACATAGTAAACGTGTGTTATAACAAAATAGAAGAGCTTTAAAACTAAACCCCACAAATTTTGATCTATTGAAGTTAGTTGAACTCGGATAACATTTACTTACATTTTAACCTACAGTTTGAGATCTCTGTACAAACGTCTGAAAACTCTTAAACATCTATTATAATGATCTGTGCAACAGAATTTCTGGCTAGATAAAAATATAGTGTATGTTCTTATTCTAAGTTATCTATTCCTTCCTCTTTCACTGAAGACGAAGTTTTATTTACTGAGAAAATATTTTAGTTTAAATCTAAATTGTAACCTTTTGGGACGCTGACCTTTCGCTACATAAAAACAGCCTTATATTTAAGGTTGCTTTCGATGTGGTACGAGCAAATGAATAATCTGCGATAACCTATGATTATCTAGTTTTGCTTTTATTTAAACTATTGATAAAAAATAAAAGCTCAATTTAAAGCATATGTGCTAGCAGTATGAACAATACAATAGAAGTACCATTAAATCATGCGTTAATTATAATTTTGATTAGACCACATGAGGGAGCTTCACAGTAGTTAAACACATCAAGCCTAACATCATCAAGAACGTTCTCATCACATAAGTAAAAAATTAGAATGAGGATGAGGTTCTCTGCTTGTTTTTAAACAAGCGGTTAGAGCAATATAAAAATGGAGAACGAATGTTTAGTTTAACTATACATTTGTGAAGATTTTTTGATTAGCTTTGCAACACCACGTAGAAATATTTGTATGTCGCATAGCATGTTTCCTGATACAGATGGACATTTGGGGGATGTTGACGGCCTTGATCGCATAAGCTAGAATTAGCTGCAAAATTCCAGGCAAATAGTTTGGCTTTGTCTGATGCTCGCGAAATTAACTCAGGTCTATTGATTATGATCGAGATAGATCACTCTTCTGTTGGTGGGAGCTAAGCCGCTGCTCATTGATTTTGTGACTTAACAGACTGAGCAAAAAACTTTCTCAAGTTCTTTATTATTCTTTTACAGTGGTTGCTGCTGGTCCTAAAAGCAGCTTTAAGCTCATTGCAAGCAATGAAAAAGTTATTCCTTTGAGCAATGGCAGCAGCACATTCTAGAGAGAGCCACGATTAGCTGTTGGGTTTTTGCTTGAAACATTTTAGAGAGTACGATGCTTTAGTTTACTTTAAAATATGCATTTTCTGAGATCAAATTAGATCTCACATTATTCTGATATTTTGAGAATGCGCAGAATCACGGACGTCTTTCTAATATTTCCTACCGAATGGAAATGATATTAATATAGCATACATGAAAACAATAATGAAATTCATCTGAGACAGCAAAATAATATACTCCTTATAATTTCTTCGTATTCTTTAAAAAAAACACAACTAAAGATACTTGGGATATGTAACATCTTCCCTCTCACAAAGGAAAAGCAAAACTCCATTAGAATAGGGTTAAACATTCGTATGTTTGGTGTTTCGTTGTTTGTTATCCAATAAAGGAGGAAACATTCTGTAGCCATGCATTGGGTGAAAGATGAACGTGCAATATATCACGTGCAAAAGAGACAATTCCTCTTTTAATACAAGGTGGATGAATAGCCTCGTTTCTATTTGAACCCTATATATCGTGCAACTAAGCAAAGAACAACGTTGTAAGAAAAAGCACGTAGGTGGGCAATAAAACGTGAAAACAATGCTCGTTACGTGCCTGGCCATAAAAAAAAGCATTTCAGCGCGTTAATCGGGCTGAACAATAAATAAATGAATAGTCGTATGTACATAGATCTAAAAATATGCTGTCTTTTTCCAGTGCATTCATGCGCGAATTAGATTTCCATAGAAAACTACACAAAACTATAAGGAAATGTACATATAAAGAAGTAGAAACGTCCCAAATTTTATCTTTTCTGATACCATGCATCTAGAATATATATATATATATATATATATATATATATATATATATATATACAAAAGGGATTTTCGCCTTTTTAACACATATAGAAATTACACTGACCAAATTATGCACTAGCAAGTTAACAAAAGGTTGCTTTTGTATAAAATGCTATCAGCATAAACAAGTACAAAATAGGGAAAGCACCGACTTTCTTCGCATCAGACATGTTTACTATTTATTTCCAATTTTTGTAGAAATATTAATTTCAACGAAAATCACACAGCGTAATGCAAACTCTAAATATATCATTGATTCGTGCGGGGCTAAAAATTATAAACTGATATATTGACAAACATGTAATAACACGTATGCATTACACACATATATATATATATATATATATATATATATATATATATATATATATATATATAAATAAATAAGGTATAAAATATATATGGCGATTAAGCTATACTGAATATTTTATGACTTACTTATTATAAATTAATATATGAAAGTATACATTTGTGCGTAAACTTAAAGTATTTACTTCAACAGTGCTAAATACGTAGGTAGAGCTAGGTAGTTAGTTATAAAATATATATCGATTAGACTACACCTCGTATTGAGCACTGTTGAAGTAAATACTTAACGTTTACGCACTAATTTATATGTATATTAATTTTATGTGAGTAAATAAAGTACCTATATATAAGTATATATATATATATATATATATATATATATATATTATGGCTATGTAAAGACTAAATTTAAACTTGTTCGAAAACATTATTTATTTAAGATTGTGAAATTAAAAAATAAAAATGAATGTGTCAGCTGACCGGATTCGAAGCTCGCTCAACAGAGGTAAAATCGAGCTTTATTACGTTTTAAAAAGAAAAGGGGGGAACAATGA
>NC_136484.1:176206709-176244209 GCF_053919585.1 Euprymna scolopes | reverse complement strand
GCTTTTTGAGTTTTTTTCTTCTTTTTTGGCCAATTGCATTTTTTAAACCACCACCCTACCCCGGAAACAAACACCCGGGCAACAATTCTTTATTATTCTTTTGTTTTGATTTATCCAAAACAACACACACACACACACACACCTCGAAACACCCGGGCAACACTGGGTACCCCCACTAGTATGTATATATATATATATATATATATATATATATATATATAGAGAGAGAGAGAGAGAGAGAGAGAGAGAGAGAGAGAGATTTAAAAGAGGGTAGACATCGAAATTATGTTATTTTCGCTTTTGTCATTGTTTAATATTTTTTAAATATATAACGTTTTTCTAGTATTGTCCAGCTGTCTTCAGATATAACGTTTTTTAGTTAAAAGTTTTTGAAATTTCTTTTGAAAAACATTTTCTCTCTGCCAACATCGATTGTTTTCTTTGCGAGGAATACCAATCTGAAACTGTGTGTCCTAAGTAGGGCAGGTCAAGGGATCACTCGGTTATAGTAAGGTCCATTTGATGAGTGGAGAGCAGTCGGCTCTATTTTATTAATAATTTTATGAGTTTTTTTTAAATTTTGGATGTGTGTGTCAATGTGGGAGTGCCTGTAAGGGATTAAGTCGTGTGATTTTTTATATGTGTGTGTCTGTGTGTGCGTGGGCATGCCCGTTTTTGTGTACATTTTTGTTAGCATGGGATTCTGTGTTGCGTGTGTGTATGTGTGTATGGGTTAAAATCTGTTATCTTTTTATGTTCACATGTGTATATGTTTGTGATGTGTATGTTGAATTTGCATCAAGTAAAAATGCGTTTCCACTTTTTGAGTTGGCGTTTGCTTTTTATTATTTTTGTTGTCTTAAGTAATACGTTTTCTTTGTTGTTTTGGTTTATTTACATACACACACACACACACACACACACACACATATATATATATATATATATATATATATATATATATATATATATATATATATGAAGGCTTCTTCAGTCTTTGTCAGACTACGGATACTCACTGAAGGGGTGCCTGCGCGAGAAATTTTTGTGGAAGGATGTGCGCAATCTCCAACAACATCTCTCCCGATTCGACATTGTTAAATACCGATGGCAAGTGGAGTGTATATTCATGAGAACTAGAAACAAATGCCGAGATAAGCGGAGAGCAATTACGGCGCTTAGAATTCTCAAATGAGCATTCATCTGGTACTAACCAGCCTAACGTTTGCTTAACATCGGTATCGGGCGATAACCGGTGTATCCACCTGATTATAATTATATATATATATATATATATGTATATATATATATATATATATATATATATATATATATATATATATATATAATTAATCTTTATTAATCAATATACATATATAAATATACAGTTCCACGCAAAAGTTTTGGATACATTAAAGTTTTCTTCATAAATTAATTAGGGTTCAAGATTTTACCTAAAATGTGGCCAGTATATTCTAACTAGTATTTTGAGTAGAAAATTAATGTTTATAAGGTTTATATTAAAGGAAAATATAAATCCATTAACGCAAATGTATTGGATACATTGATTTAATATTTCGCTGCATAGCCTTTATTGCGTTCAACAGCTTCCAATCGCGTTCTATAGTTGCACACATGTTTACTGCAAAGATATGCAGGTATTTTGCGCCATTATTCTTTGCAGACCTATTCTAGTTGTTGAATATTTTGTTATTCCTCTTGTGAACAGTGATCCTCAATATTTTCCACACATTTACAATTGGGTTGAAGTCTGGAGACTGACTGGGCCAAATAAGAACGTCGATTTCGTTATTTCTAAGCCATTCTTTGGTTAGTTTGGCAGTGTGCTTGGGATCATTGTCCGGCTGAAACACGTACTTCCTATTATGCCCCAACAAATTAGTAAATTTCTTTAGGTGTTTCTTCAAACTCTCCCTGTACATACGTCCATTGGTTCTACCATTGATGATTTCTAGTTCACCAGTATCTTTGGATGAAAAAAAACATACTATAATTGAACCACCGCCAAACTTTACCGTAGGAATGGTATTCTTTTTTTTTAGGCGGTGTTATTTTTGCGTCATACATTTGTTGCTGTGTTTCTTCCAAAGATTTCGATTTTCCTATCGTTTGACCAGATTACCTTGTTCGAAAATTCGTGGGGTTGTTTCCCCATATGTTTTAACATAATTCAAATGTGATCTTACTTCAAGAATGGAACTTTTCTTGGGGACCTTGATAAAAACCGGCACGATTTAGAACTCTACTGATTGTATCCTTGCTCACATTAATCCCAGCCTCTTCTGAGGTGGGTTTGAATTTCACCAAGAGTAAGAAAAGTTTGTTTATTTTGTAGTTTTATGCTTACCAACCTTGATTTTTATTGGTTTAATTTCCTTGGCCGACCACATCTTGGCAGATTTTCAACAACTTCACCAGGGCTTTTAAACTTTCTAATATCGTTTCCAAATCTACTAAGTGGTGCATTATGTTACCTTGAAATCATACGATACACTTTTCGTTCTTTGTGCTGATCAATTGACAACTCTTTAGTTTTAGGCATTGTTATAAATGAACTGGTTGACTTTGAAGGAAGAATTTTATAAAATTAGTTTAATATAAAGCTCTCTGGTTGATCAGTAGTAACTCGTTTGCATTATTGCAACACGCCAAGAAAAAGTCATTTAAATGTATTTCAGAAAAATAATTGTTTAAAAAAGTGTATCCAATAGTTTTGCGATTGGTAATTAATATTTTCCTTAAATATAAACTTTTTAAACTTTGATTTTGTAATTACTCATCCAAATATAATTTAGAATAGTAATAGGAATATACTGACTAAATTTTAAGTAAAATCTTGAATCGTAATTAAAGATGTTAAGAAAAATGTAATGTATCCAATACTTTTGCGTTGCCATATATATATATATATATATATATATATATATATATATATATATATATATATTGCTTAATAAGGACCAGTCTCTTAAAGTTTACTGAATTTCAAGAAATAAAAACTTGAAATGGCTAGCTTTCCGGTGTCGTTTCTCGCTCGGCAGAGCAAAATAGAGAAATACGTACGATTGAAAATATGTTTATGAAATAGAAATATACCGTGAAACATGAAAACGGAGAGGAAAAAATAAATATGAAAAGATTAAATACAAACAACATATTTATCGGTTTAATCTTTTCTAATTTTTTCGGGTTAAGAATTGGATATAATGTTTCTTCTTATTTTCTGAAGTTTTCCAACTGTTGTTGTTTTTGTTGTAATAATAATAATAATAATAATAATAATAATAATAATAATAATAATAATAATAATAATAATAATAAACTATATTCTCTAATAATTTTATAACTGATTTGTAATAGTTGATCTTTTGTCTTTAACATAAAAGAAAATATTGACGGTGAAAGATAATATTTGCTTCAGAAAATAAAACTCTTTCGTAACTAACATATGACACACAAAACATTAAAAAAATTCGATCGTGAAGCAGAAAAAAAAAAGAAAACCATAAGATAATACTAACCCACAGGGGGAGTTTTTAGTTTTTAATTTAATATATTCTCAAGTTTTGTTTCGGCTTTTAATCCGTTTTTCGTTTTTTCCGACTGCATTCTCTTCTTTGCTATTTTTTTTTTTCATCATTTAAAAGCGTTTTAGTTAAAAATCTTAAACACTGCCGTTAAATTTTTTCAACTTGGACCCAACATGTTTTGCCTCAAACAGTCGCAAAAAAAAAAACAAAACAAAAGGAATACAAATTCCACTTGGGATTCTTTCAGTTATAACAAAAGGAATTCATTACCAGTGATTTCCAATTACGTATTGGTTTTTAAACTCTCTTGACGCCTCGATCCACACGTTAATTTTCTATCGGATCGCGCTTTCGCCGGTCCTCTGCCAACCACGTGTGTTCTCGTATTTTTCCGTACACGAGCATTTCCGTTGTTTGCTGTCCACGTGTGGGGTTTCTTAATTCGCTTTTTTTTTACCTTTTTCCCTAAGATGTGACGTTACATTACGTATGGATTTGATCATTTGCATACGTGGCATACAACTGTAATTGCTATTACATTGATGAAAAAATAATGTTTGTTTTTTTTTACGTTGTGGAACACCAAAACAACGACGTTATTTTTGCACCAAAATAATAGTAAATATAGCAGGGAGCAAATATAGTATAAATTAACATTTATATAAATGATCTTGTGATTTTATCACTATCTATGCACGTGGGCGTATATATATATATATATATATATATATATATATATATATATATATATATATATATATTCCACAACTTTTCTTGATTCCAATACAATTACCAATTCATTTCAAATTATATATATTCTGTAAGTAAATCTGCTTATCTCAATATTATTATATAGGCAGAAGTTCCATGGTGTGTTTACTGGTGATAAAATTTTTAAATATGTTCCATTTAAGTATAACTGTTTCATTCTTTAATAGTTTAGCCCGGAGATCTGCTTTCAAGCCCTTTCATAGTAGAAGGCTGCTGACACTGGACGCTGGGAGGTCTCACTCTAAAGGTTGGTATATATATATATATATATATATATATATATATATATATATATATATATATATATATATATATATAGCGCAAACCAAGAACACGTTGTTCGGAATATATTGCTATTTTTAACTTATGAAATACTTGAAATATTTCCTTATATTCATTGTGAGCATTGCTAGGACCGCTGCGAAAAACGTAGGTTCTCTCTACCGTGCTAGAAAGCTACTAACACCCGAAAGTATCCTGTACCTTTATAAGACCACAATTTGCCCATGTATGGAGTATCGTTGTCATATTTGGGCCGGCGCATCGCATCTGCTGCTGCTAGTCTCTCACTTCTAGGCAAGGCTCAAAAAAGAGTCGCCAACCTAGGCCCTGAACTGTCAACCAAGCTTCAGCCTCTGTCCCATCGACAAAATATAGCATACTTCTGCTTGATCATCAAGTGCTTTAACGGCGAATGTTCCTACGAACTGCAAGCACTTGTATCCCATCTACGTAAATAATCCCGACAAACCCAACAAGCAGAAAATTCCGCCCCTTCCCAGTAGAGCTCCCTAGATGTAAGAGATCCTTCTACTAGACTTTGCAAATCCCTTCAAGGTTCCTGCTCTCCAACTGACATGCAGAAATTCAAGTGTAACGTGAACAAACATCTCGCCGCCCAACTCCCCACATAGTACCCCTGTAAGTGTCCCTAATAGTAGCCCCCTACATCAAAGTGGCAATGTGCCTTGGTTGAGGTGAAAATGTAGTAAAAAAAACGTATATATCACTTTTGTATTTATATAGATCTAGGCATTTGCATGTCTGTGTGGATATATCAACAGGCGTTTATTAGCATGGTTATTATCTCTGATAATCTGCAAGCATGCTTTTTTTAATCAATTCTTTATTGTGTTACTGATCTAATTGAATTCTTATCAGACTAACGAAATTAATTAGCACTCAGGTGGTATCGATCAGGACTATTTGTTGAAGTCCTTGTCATGAGTTCTTTTTGATATTTTGTCGATAATAGGGAAGTCGTTTCAACTGTTCACATACGTTACATTATATCCTTTCTATACTACACGGAGAAACACTACCTGTAATAAAAATAACAAAAATAAGTACAAAAATCCGAAAAAAATGTATTTGCATATTTAATTGAAATAAATGTATAAAGGCATAGGCGATTACACTTTAGCATCTTAATCTGTGTCCTAAAGAAATATATATATGTAAATTGATATATAGTTTTTTTTAAAGATATAAGCAATTAATCAAACTTTACAAAGACTGTGCGAATTAAAAATTAATCATAGATGGCATTTACGATACACCTGAAAAATGGTTAAAATGCTGCTGCTGAATAGCAACATGTTGATACAATCAATTGAAATTCGTTTTTTTTTGTTCCTATCCATTGCCTTCTTAAGAAAATAGGTATGCTGTCATATAGAAAGCTTTATACATTATTCACAGATGACAAGGACGATTAAATCCAGAAACAGATCATGCACTTCACTAGTCGTAGCAAAAGGACGTTATACCATAATATTGTATTTTCGAAAGGATAAGATTTTCGAAAAATTACAGATCTATTTTTGTAATGGTTCGTATCTATATACTTGGTAGCCAAGTTTTTGGCAACAAAAAAAATAAAAACCTTGCTATATGTCTGATTACACTATATAATAATTTTCCAATGTTTAAACCAAAAGCTGGCTTAGAAATTTAGTAGAGTCAACAGAAGTGATTTTTTTTTAAATTTTACCCCCATTTTAGCATTTTAACAGTTATTGATTTGGCTCAAATATATTTAAAACGTTTGAGCCATGTCTAAGATTTCAAGTGTTCAGACCCTAAATTGGCGGAGGA
Organism: Euprymna scolopes; assembly: GCF_053919585.1. Classification (NCBI taxonomy): domain Eukaryota; kingdom Metazoa; phylum Mollusca; class Cephalopoda; order Sepiida; family Sepiolidae; genus Euprymna; species Euprymna scolopes. The sequence continues at coordinate 176,237,790 of NC_136484.1, read as the reverse complement.
GCTTGGTAGAGATTTCAAACGTAAACTCGTTGAGCTATGACACCTTGACAGCCAAATTTGTGGCTGAAAACCGATATAAAATATTTTCTAAAATCTTAACACCTTTTATGTTAAATCTCGTTTCTGTAGATTAAGAATTGCAGAGTAGTGTGGTAGGGAGATGTACACACACAAACAAACACGCACAGCGTGTTCAATTAATATATATATATATATATATATGTTTGTATATATATATGTATACGTATATATATATGTATACGTATATATATATATATATATATATATATATATACATATATTATATATAAAATAAATATTACAATTAAATTTACCAAAATGGTACAAGATGGTAAAATTAAAGTATATTATACATATTAAATTAGTAATATTTATAAAGCTATCTCAGCCGGATGTAAGAGCTCGATAAAACTAAATAGGAGATAGAGTTTTCTTATTTACATTTATGCTTCAGCAATAGAGTGAAAAGCATATCTTATTGCTCTTTTATTAATATTATTGAATTTTTTCTTTATTTCCCTTGTACCCGTTTTTGTAAATTATTCCATGGATTTCTGCCTTTGTGTTATTTTGGACTATCTCGCAATTACGGGATTTCCTTGGACTTTACTTGTGCAAATGGAAATTCAATTAACTTTCTTGAAGTTATATATTTTACCGTCACTGGATTATTTATCTTCCACCAGACTATCCATTCACGTGTAGCCACCTTTTTCTTCACAATATACCCTCTGTTTCACTTTTTTGTTATCAAGTAAGATACTTGACTTACTTGTTGTTTCATCAAATACTTTTGCATGGAAAATTCAATCCCGCATTTTGCTAATTCCTTCCCTCTGATGAGAAGGAAAGTATTTCTTCGAAACTCCGCGGATTAAGGACTATCCACTTATCTAGTGTTTCCTTTTCAGATTAAATATGTTTTTAACTCATTTGAAAATGTGTTTAACATGTTTTATTAACTGTTTTCTCGTATATATATATATATATATATATATATATATATATATACATATAAGATGCTAGAACATTGTTGTAATAAAAAAGGATGGGTTCAAGTGTGAGGCAAGCGCATTCTTGTATTTGTTTATGAACAATTGGTATAGATATTTAGTGAAGTCGCCATCATAAAAATAAATATATATCCATAATAGTAAATGTTCAGTATTGTACATTCAAATCACATTTAAATCGGTTAATTGCACTATTATCATCGTGGAAGATTAGAACATTGTGATAGGATGGACATAGCGGTTCATGGGAGAACGCAGCACGCACATTAATACCAAATATTATGTTGATAATGTCAAACTGATTCGCTTGGAAAATGTGTCACTTTTCTTTTACAAAAAAAATCGTATATTTAATCATGATAATGTATTTTGTTTGTAAAAATATTTGTATGCTTTTTTTAAGGAAATTTAGTCTGTATATTCTGGGAAAACTGTTTTTGTTTCAAAAACAAATCCATAGCTATGAAAAATTAAGAGCCTACAAAATCAGTATATTACGTATAATTGTGAACGGTGACACTACGACAAAACCAAGTTCCAGATCGGGCAATGAAGTTTTTTTGTCTTGCAAGAGAACACATTTTCTGATATTCATTCGCATCCTGATTTTGAGAGCATCAACAAAACTGAGTTTGACTGTGTAAGCAAACGGCTGCATGTTTGAAAACTTTTTTGTGTGGTAAGTCTAAATCATTCCACGGCACTGACTCGCTTTCGATCTTGGCATTATAGGCATAGATTCAGATTTCATTCCGCGTAATCAATCCTTTGTAAAACCTTGACTCAATTGACACGTTCTCACTTCGGGAAGGATAACAGCAATGTGGTAATCCATCGGTCAGATAGCTTATGGACAGGAAATTGGCAAAAATGATAGTCTGTAGACACCCCCTACGAATCCCGACCTATTTTTATATGGTCAAAAGTAATTGGTCGATCGAATAGGCTGCTTCAACGTAACTAAGAGATGCTATATCAAGGCCAAAAATAGGTGAAAACCAGGTGTGGCATTTGCTTAAACAGTTTTCAATTCGTCTTTGACTTCACAACGCCAACAGTTATAAATGCATATATTGGAGCACCATTATCATACGTTGCATTTATTGCACCGCAACTTTATTGTTTTATTTGTCCTTGTCAATAGAAACGTCGAATCAGTGTGTGACGATTAACAGACTCAAGTTATCACCTTACTTAGTTCAAACACCTGTAAATAATAAACTACAGTCTTCCAACATTGGTAATTTTCCACATTCCTTGTGGATATATCAGATATTTTATCTACCGAATTTTTATGTAGATCAGGTGAGTAGTTTTTTCAATTAATAATTTAAACATTCTTCGTGTGAGGAATTTTATAACAATTTATTTAAATTAACAATTTTATGACATAATATTACTGTAATAATAATAGTCGTGTCTTAAAATTGTAGTTGCACATTTTATCACTTTACGTTTAAGTATGTGCCTTACTTAATTTTATATTACTTTTTTTGAATTTATCATTGTTATATTTTGCTTTAAAACTTTATATCGTTTTTTTTTATTTTGTACGTTACGTGATTATTTTATCATTTAAGATAATATTATACGTTTAATTCAATGTTATCTTGCACATATAAATGTCTTGACAAGCTTCTGAGATTGATCTTTACTCCTAATCTGAAATAGAACACTAAATCAAAACTGTTTCAAAGATATTTGAGAAAATAGTCGCATCACTCTACTGTTCTAGTAGTTATCTCACTTCCCATGCAATCCTCTATCTGTATAAGAGCCAGGTACGTGAGAAAATGAAATATTTTTGCAACATCTGAGCAAGAATTGCTCGGGTCGCCCATACCCCGTCTTGATGTTTTCTCCTTCCTGCAATCTTTTTCACACAAAAGTTACATCGCGAGTTTTTCTCTTCTCAGTCGTTATTTTCATGGCAAGTGCTCACTTGAACTCTAATCGGTAGGGCTCTCTTGCCAATCTTTCACAAAACCACTCGACTAGTTATAATCTCTATACATAAACTCTCTACCACTTCCTAAATATAAACGCAGATTCCATGAACAAGGCTTCTTTCTCAAAACTGGCCGCTTGTATGACACTCTTCCGATGGCCTTCTTCCCGGTAGTCTTTATGCTCAATCAAAATAATTTCTGATTGAGCTCACCCCATAAGTTTTCGAATTCATTCAAATTTACATCATTTTTATTACTGCAGTACCACTATACATTCATTAATATTATCCTCGATGGGGCCTTGTGGCTTGATAATTATAATGCCTCCCAATTAAAAATAAACAAAAAAATAATAATAAAACTCAAATGTTAATTTGCAAAATGTCGTAATTATGTTAATTAACATTTATGACTAAATGTTAATGTTTATACACCTATTATCAATATGTTTCTTGCAATTAATCATAATACTTTTTGTGGATTAAAGGAAATTTTATTTGAAGTCCCTGATGTTATCTCATAATTTCATACTTGATTTATGTTATGTTGTAGAAATTCTCGTTATAGTAGGTGTTTATGTATCAGCACTTTAGTCTATATTATATTTATCACTCAGTGTTATATTACAATTCATGACTTAACGTGAAATCATGAAATTATTATGCAATGTTATAATTTAGTTCTCAACACAATTACATGTTATGTGTTTACAATAAATGTTAAGTTAGATTTTAGAACTGAAGGCATTCACTGATTTGCAAAATAGTATGAAACGTATTGATTTTGGCTAGAACTGAACATACGTAACACATACCGACCTAATTGACTAAGATATGGTTGAGTGTGAGTACCGATTCCTTGCTAGACCAATCTAACTTCTACGCAATCAACTCACTAAAATCGTGATAGTTATTGACAACGAACACTTTCCTGTTCTTAATGGAACTCTGCTCGTTTTCGATTGTCTCACTCAGTCGTTAGCTGTCTCAAGTTTACTGAAGCTTCTAGGTTTATTCATTGTATGCATTATCCACAGACCGCCTGCGGGGGAAACACATTGGCCTCCCCTCTCCTAGTAAATTTCGAAATTAGATACGCTTAAAGGTTCGATAATAATTGGTACTTTCTTTGGTAAGGATTATTGATTAAAATGCTGCTTGGTTGGATAGCATCGTAAAGAGTCTCCAATCGCAAAAGCTGACTCATAAAATACCTATTCGTAAAATGTGTATTCCTATTAATGCTCGTTCTAAATTAAGAAAATATTGATGGCAAAATAAGGACGTTCTGGAGCAAGCAATGAAGTATTAAATAATATTGCAATTGGATTAGTGCAATTAATATTTTTGCAATGGACGAAGGTATAAGATACAAAATTAAAAACATACATTGACGTTGAAATAATCCCAGGTTTCTTTACAAGTAAGGACAATTTTCAATTAAATTCCCGGGAAACTTGCAAAAGAAAAAAGCACTGGAATCCGTCTCAGTTGTCTACAAAAGGTTCATCTTTAATTCACATATGCACAAATTTCAATGCAAAAACGTATTAAATAATCAATTCTACTGCATTTTATCAGTGTCGTAAATCCTTTTATGTTATTGTTTCTCGTTCAACTTGTAATTATATTAGTCATTATTCTCGTATGGTTTTTCCTTTGGGAATGGTGATTACGCGTTAGTAAATAGCTCCCGAACTGATCCATGAGCGAGAACAGAAAATACAACCCCCACCTAACACGTAATTAACATAATATATTTGACCCGTTTACCTTTATTATGACAATTCTCACATGTATTTAGTCTCGGAAATATAAACCGTAACCCTTAGTTTTATATTAAACACTTTCTACACGTTTGGTTGTACGTGTTGGTTGGTTGATTGGTTTTGTTTTACGGCATGTCAACCCTTTTGAAGTTTACTTAATGCCAACCCCAGTGATTGTGAAGATTTTTTTTTAATAGAGTGTATTTGTTTTCTTCAAGTTGGTTTCTATTTAACGCATAGTTGTGATCCTAACAGATATTACCAGTCCGGATCAGATGGTCTGGGAGCAATGGCAATTAAAGGGTGGCTCCACACTCCCAAAGCTCCCAAGCAGGGGGCCTCACCATCGGATATAGTTGAAGGTCATATCCAGGACCCAGGTGGTGTGTTTGTTTATTAGGTGACTATATTATTGTTTGGAGGTGTCTGATTAAAGAACGTTTATCGCTCCAGACTTAGCCACAATTTATTTCTCCCTAAGGAATGAGCTACCGACAGACGAATAAGGAAACATTCACAATTCAGCGATTTTAATCAATGAATATTTAATTTTGCGCATGTGTAAAAGTAACAGTAAGTATATTGTTTTCTTCGGCTTACTCTTCCAACTCTAGTTGGTCAAAACGTCGTGAAAAATAACAACCAATAAAGAAAAAAAAAAACTAATAAAGATGAGAATAATAGTCCGAAATAAAAATAAATTAATATATATAATGCTCATCTAAAAAATGAATTTCAATTAAGGAACAATATATATTACTCTCCCAAGTTTAATTGTTTTCGTTTAAAATTTGACGCTTTAGCAGCGGTAATCTGCTAGGTAAAAATCAAATCAAAAACGTGGTCCAAATTGTCAATCTCTCCAGAGTTTACTCTAGAAAGTAATTATTCAGACAAGAATTTGGTAGAAAGTATTTGTACAGAAACACCGACAAGGTCAAAGATTAGTTAACAGATATGTATGCCCATGTGTTAAACCGTTTTCATCTGAAATACTATGCAATTAGTCGGAATGTACAAAGAAAAGAAATCAACGTAATAGAGAAATAGAACAAACTATTTTCTAAGAGACTATTAAAATGAATGATTAATAAATTACTGCTCGTTTTTAATGGAATCTGAAATATTCTCCGGTTTAATGAAGTTACACTGGCATTCATAACTGAGTATATTAAGAAGTTTGTTTTAACAGTTTTTCAATGCAAAAGTGTGCTTTTAATATTAATGTCAGATCGAAACAGAAATTCAAATATCTAGATTACTAGCAGGCCGCCCGGCGTGTCCGGTCGTAAAATACACATAAAATTGTATCTGAATTCATACAGAAAATGAGATCTGTCCATGCCAGTATTATGTTGTTTTTTCTAAACTGTTCAGTTCTTGTAATAAAAAAAAAAACTTGAGCTGAAACCAAATCTTAAAGACAGCGATTCAAGTACAATTACATTAAGGCCAGCTTTACACTATATTTAATAAGTGTTTTCGAACTTACTTCTTCTTAACATAAGCATCTATAATGTGAACGATCCACGCATCCGCATTCGTTAAACAGTTATCAAACGTGACTAGCTAAAGTTCAGAATAAAATCACGCTTTTCTTTTAACGATTAATTTAAAAAAAATAATCTTTTTGAACGCTGTTAACTTAAATTCAACATTTCAGTTTACATTTTGGAGACGGACGTGTTTTTGTTGAGATAAGTGATTTCAATTTTAATCATACTTTTTATTTTTAGATTCAAATATTAATAAATCCATTTTATTTCAGTATTTTATTTATGTAACTTTCGGAAGAACCCCCCCATCCGCTTTTCTTTTATATCGTAAGTTTCTTAAAACGTGACTAGGTAAAGTTCAGAATAAAATCACGATTTTCTTTTAACGGTTAATTTAAAAAAAAAGAATAAAAATCTTTTTGAATGCTGTTAACTTAAATTCCTCATTTCAGTTTACATTTTGGAGACGGACGTGTTTTTGTTGAGATAAGTGATTTCAATTTTAATCATACTTTTTATTTTTAGATTCAAATATTAATAACTCCATTTTATTTCAGTATTTTATTTATGTAACTTTCGGAAGAACCCCCCCCCATCCGCTTTTCTTTTATATCGTAAGTTTCTTAAAACGTGACTAGGTAAAGTGCAGAATAAAATCACGCTTTTCTTTTAACGGTTAATTTAAAAAAAAATCTTTTTGAACGCTGTTAACTTAAATTCCTCATTTCAGTTTACATTTTGGAGACGGATGTGTTTTTGTTGAGATAAGTGATTTCAATTTTAATCATAATTTTTATTTTTAGATTCAAATATTAATAACTCCATTTTATTTCAGTATTTAATTTATGTATTTCTGTTTTATTAAATGCGAGCTTCTTTTTTCTCGTCCATAAATGTTTATTTATCTACCAAGTTGATTGCAAAAATAGATTACGACTTTGTACTCATTCTTAGTTCGTGAGAGGGGAATCTATCACCATACTTTCCCTTAAACACGTCCGTTGGACTTTTATTAAGTAGAATACTTAATAGTTTATTTTTTTAAATGGAGAGTAGAAAACGCATTGTGGATGCGTTATCGGCATCGCCTGTTACTCTCGTTTCTTCTTATTTGTCCCTCAGTCCTCATTTTTTAATGAGTGATTTTTCTGACAAAGGGAGAAGAAATAGCTGCTTACTAGGTTGTCAGTATTTTGCGCAAACAGTTGGCAGAGATGGCAGAAATTTTCTGTTTCTATGTCTATCCTTGTAGCCATGTCACTAGTAAGGGTGCTGGAGGTAAACGTTTTGTCTGGGCTAACGTTATCTACTTGATAGACAGGGACCCGAACCTTGAATTAACCACCAAGGAGGCTGTTCTATCAGCAGGTGCAAAGTACTGGGGCTGCTGTATTGCCATTTGGTGAATGGATTCTGGACCATGCAGTAGATTCTGGTGTGGCCTCTCGATGCCATACTAGTGGGTAAGTGTTACGGCTTTACCTTATCATTAGCTACAAATAAAAAAAAAATTAAAAAAATTCTGCGTTTCTTTTTCTCTCTTAGTTTCCCCTCTCTGTACTGCTCTAAGTAAATCTGACGACCTAGTCCACAAATTCCAAAAATTCATCATGACAAGTTTCAAGAAAAAATACACGATTAAACGCGGTTCTCCAACTTCCAATGTAGACCCCTACTACCATGTCTCCTTCTCCAACATCAGGGGTCTACGTTCTAACCTTCTAGAGGTGGAAACCCAATTACAGGAGACTAAACTATACCTTTTATTTTTAAGTGAAACTGGCATTGGACAGGCTATTTTCCTAGAAGAGTTCGCAATTAAAGGATACTCTAACTTAACGTCTGAATCTGACCTCCAAGATCGCCATGGGCATGGACTATATGACTATATTAGGGATAACTTTCCATGTGGTAGGGACATCTCCAGGGAAGATCCTAACTTACACTATATGTGCTTCAAGGTTGCTTTAGCTCACACTACGGCATTTATATTTACTCTCTATCGCCCCCATAACAGCGGAGTTACTATCTTTCAAAGCATATCTAAGAAAATTGACCAAGTCCTATCTGCTTATCCTTCAGCTAACATTCACGTATGTGGTGAAACCATTGTTCACAACGTCGAATGGTTGACCCACTCTAACAAGACCGATGATGAGGGGAGGTGCTGTCATGATTTCTCCATTGCCTATGACCTCACTCAGATTGTTCATGAACCCACCCGTGTGCCCGACGAGGACGGCCAGTATGCGAGCCTACTAGACCTTTTTCTCACAACTTGCCCTGAACTATGTTCAGTTTCTGTTCTGTCGCCTCTTGGATCTTCCGACCACTCTGTTCTATCAATTAAGATAAAAATTAAATGTAATAAGTCCCCAGATGTACCTCTCCATCGTACAGTATATCGATACACTAAGGCTGACTGGGATAGCTTCCGTACATTTATATCTGATCTACCTCTGCATTCCATGTTTAAAAAGGATGTGTCCTCTATAGTATCACACCCGACGGAATGGTTAATTATAGGTATTGACCGTATCATACCCTCGAAAAAGTTTCATCAAAAACCTAACAGCTAGCCATGGTTCTCACCAGAATGTGCTGCCGCCATTGCGCACAGAAATAACTTTTTCCACTGTTTCCAACGTAATAGATGTATGAAAGCCAAAGCCGCTTTCAAGACTGCCAGCAACCACTGTAAGAAAGTAATAAAGAATGCAAGAGATGCTCAATCTATTAAGTCCAAAGTGGCTGAGCAGCGGCTTGGTTCCCACCAGTTTTGGCAAATAGCAAACAGAATCCCGAACAGAAGCGTGTGCTCCATCCCAACTATTATCAATGGACCTGAGGTAATCTCGTCAGCATCAGACAAAGCCAAACTCTTTGTCAAGAACTTTGCAGCTAATTCTACCCTTTGCGATCAAGGCCGCCAACCCCAATTATTTCCTCCTGTATCAGAAAACACGCTATGTGATATACGTATATATGTACGTGATGTTGTCAAGCTAATCAAAAACCTTGATTCCAGTAAAGCAACTGGCCCTGACGGTATTCCAATTATAGTACTAAAAAAAACTTCAACCTGAACTGGCGTCCATACTTACAAAACTGTTTAAACGCTTTCTTAAGGAGAATAGTTTCCCATCTCCCTGGAAAATTTCATCAGTATGCCCTATATTTAAGAATTCAGGTGATCGCTCATCCCCCTCTCAGTACAAACCAATAATCTCCTGTGTGGCATGAGTAAGTTGCTGGAATCTGTGTTAAATACAGAAGTAATCAACCATCTCAACAAAAATAACCTTCTTAGTGACACTCAATATGTTTTCCGTTCTGCTAGATCTACAGCAGATGTGCTTACAGTTATATCTCATAGGATTAGCAAATCTCTCGACGGAGGCAACCTTTCTAGGGCAATTGCTCTTGACATATCTAAGGCCTTTGATAGGGTATGGCATAAAGGTTTACTTCATAAGGTCTCTAGCTATGGTATTGCTGGAAATGTCTTCTCAATTATTAAATCATTTCTTTCTGATAGGTTCATAAGAGTAGTAGTTGAAGGGCAAAAATCAGAAGTTCACAGTATTAATGCCGGTGCCCCTCAGGGGTCCATCCTGGGCCCAACTCTTTTCCTGATCTACATTAATGATCTTCCAAATCAAATCCTTTCATCATTTGTAGACATCTATGCTGACGACACTACCATTTATGGTAGCACATCTAAGACAGTAAACGACCAAGTTCTGTCCAAGTCTCTTTCCTTGAGCACGTAGTACAATGGGGTAAGGAGTGGCTGGTTACTTTTAATGCATCTAAAACCAAGCTTCTCTCTTTACATCATCAACATTCTGATCCACATCTGGCATCAATAGAAATAAATGGCTCTCGTCTTCAGGAGGCCTCAAGTTTTGACAATCTTCTTGGCTTGACCATTACTCCTGATTTTAAATGGAACACGTACATCAAATATGTTGCCAAGGCCGCTGGAAAAATGGTGGGATCTTTCTATCGATCCAGTAGATATCTCACTGATGATGCAATTCTTTATCTATATAAGAGCCAGGTACGTCCAAGGATGGAATACTGTTGCCACATCTGGGCAGGAACTGCTAGAAAGGACTTGGCCTGCCTTGCTAGAGTTCAAAATAGACTTCGTAGCCTCGTAGGAGATGTCCTTTTTCTCTTCCTTGCAACCTCTATCTCACAGAAGAGATGTTGCGAGTTTGTCTCTGATGTATCGTAATTTTCATGGAAAGTGTTCGACTGAGCTTCAATCTATGGTCCCCCCTCGCCAAACTTTCACAAGAAACACTCGTCTAGCTGTAAACACTATCAATAATTCCCCCCACTCTATATCTGTGCCTTAACCTAAACGTAGATTCCATGAACAAAGCTTCTTTCTTAGAACTGCACGCCTGTGGAATTGTCTTCCGTTTTCCTGCTTTCCGGCTGACTACAATATGGTTGTCGTCAAGTCTAACGTAGATAGGTTCTTGGTGAGCCGTTCCATATAAGTTATCAAATTTACCAAATTTTCATTACTAATGATTACTATATTGTCCAATTTCTACTGTACACTCTTTAACCCTTATCCTTGAGTTGCCTCTTGGCATTGATTATGTGGTGATTGACTATGTAAAAAAAAACCCATAAAACATTAAAAAATACGTGCGTGGAGGGTTAATCTGATTTTTATCTGTTTGTGAACTGCCTGTCTGTATTGTTCTCGTGACAGATTATTATGTTCGAAATAAGTGGGCCTAAAAACACTTTTTAAGATCGTGTCAAGCTTGTTAATTCCTATTGTACTGGACTAACTGCCTTTATGTTTTGGTTTCGATCTCGGCTCGAGTATTTTTGTTACTTACAAGGAGTGAACTGTGAAATAATACTCGCACGACCATTCTCAATTTCTTTCCGTGTTTTTTATTCAGTGTTTTAAAATGAATTTATCGTTACGTTTAATACCTACAGTATTCTTGTTTATAATAACACGTATTCGGCATTAAATAAAATACAATTATCATGTTTATTTTACGACAGGGCAACACCGATCAATGCCGGCTGGCCTGTTAGTATATATATATATATATATATATATATATATATATATATATATATATATATATATATATAGTATGGGGGTATACCTAATACCTCAGGGAGATGAACGCCTCTGCTTTGCATAGTTTCAGGTCCCACTTAGGCAAGGGGTAGTACCTGTTAGCCTCCCTCTCAAGTTCTGCAGGGTTACTATATTGTGAGAACTAGGGATATATATATATATATATATATATATATATATATATATATATATATATATATATATATGCATGTTTGTTTGCTTATGTGTATGTGTATGTGTGTATATGTCCAGTTGCCGGAGAGGTTAAAACTCCGTGATAATAAAACATGCACACTATGCCACTGCTCGGTCATCTCACTATTTCAGTTTGTCACTGTGCAACCAGTGGAAGGGTGCGAGAGGGTACAATATGTGTATCACAACCATGTTGTGTCGCGATCGTTATGTGCAGATATCTTTCGAAGAAACAAATGTAAATGTCCTATGGCGAAAGGTGAGTGGTGACGAGCGCAGGCTTAGTGGGCTGGAAGTGCATAGCTTCAAATCTGCACATAGGCGGCCAGTGATTTATCTAACATCGTCGACTAAATCGCTTACAGGGTAGAAGCAACTTCGGTGGATGATCTGGCGGCTGAGCAGCCTTTTCTAGGGATACACTGCTCACCCATTAATTTGGGAAGGGTCTAGAAAAGGTGACCTATAAATTGTCTACCGTTTTATTAGCTGCTCGGCTTCCTGCGGTCGGCGGCTGCTCTATATTTGCAGGAAAAAACAAGATAAAGTTGAAAAAAATAACAAACAAGGAAAATCAAAATTTTATCAGGAGAGTAATAACCTAACTGTTGTTACGTGGAATGTGAGAACTTTGCTAGATGTCCTGGATATTAAATACCTGAGCGTAGGACAGCTATTGTTGCAAGCGAGCTCGCTAGGTACAGCATAGACATTGCAGCATTGTCTGAAACACGACTGAGTGGTGAGGATCAATTGGTGGAAGTGGGCTCGGGATACACCATTTTTTTGGAAAGGAAAACCATCGAGGCTGAGACGAGAAGCTGAGATTGGCTTTGCAGTGCGTTCTGATTTGGTGAAGAGGACTGAACAGCCAATTTGCGTAAGTAACACAATTATGAAGATGCGTCTCCCTCTTGCACATAGTAGGTATATGACGATTTTATCTGTGTATGGCCCTAGTATGGGCCATGATGAAGACACCATCACGGCGTTTTACCGAGATTTCAGTCGTACCATTTCCTCTATTTCTTTATCTGATAAGATCTCAGGGGTTATCTGAATGCAAGGGTTGACAAGGATCATCACACCTGGGACTAACTCGGCTTGTTTGGTGTAGGTAGGGTCAACAGTAATGGTCTGCATCTTCTCCATCTATACGCTCAGTTTGACCATGATATCTGTAATACTTTCCTCATTCACAAAGAATTCCATAGATTTACCTGGACACATCCTCGTTCGTTTATGGAGAGTAGATAATACAGTGGATGTGTTATCGGCAGCTACAGTAACTCTCGCTTCTCCTATTTTGTCATTCAGTCCTCATTCAATGAGTGATGTTTCTGACAAAGGGTGATGAAAAAGCTGCTTAAAGGTCGGTACTACTTGGTGACCAGTAGTCTGAGATGTCGGATATTTTTCTGTCTTTGTCTGTCCTTGTTGCCATGTCACTAGTAAGGGTGCTGGAGGTAAACGTTTTGTCTGGGCTGACGTTATCGGCCTGATAGTAAGGGACCCGAACCTTGGATTAACCACTAAGGAGGCTGTCCTATCAGCAGGCGCAAAGTACTGGGACTGCTGTATTGCCATTTGGTGAGTGGATCTGGACCATGCAGTAGTCTCTGGTGGGGCCTCTCGATGCCATACTAGTGGGTAATTGTTACGGCTTTACCTTTTCGTGTGCTACAAATAAAAAAAAATTTCCTGTCTTTTTCTCTCTTACTTTCCCTCTCTGTACTGCTCTAACCAAGTATGCCGACCTATTCCACAAATCCCCAAACCTCAACATGAAATATCTCCAGAATAAAAAACTCGATTAAACCTAGAACCCCATCTTCCAGCGTAGACCCCTACTACCAGGTCTCCTTCTCCAATATCAGGGGTCTACGTTCCAACCTTCCAGAGGTTGAAACCAAATTACAGGAGACGAAACCGGACATATTATTTCTATGTGAAACTGGAATAGGGCCGACCACTTCCCTAGATGAGTTCAGAATTAATGGATACTCCAATTTAACAGCTAAATCTGACTCCCAAGATCGCCATGGGCATGGAATATGTGCCTACATTAAGGATGGCTTCCCGTGTGGCAGGGATATCTCTAGTTACTATCTTTAAGAGCGTATCTGAGAAAATAGACCACATACTGTCTTCACATCCCTCGGCTAACATCCACATCTGTGGTGACTTCAACGACCATAACGTAGAATGGCTGACCCATTCAAATAAGACAGATGATGAGGGGAGGTTTTGTCATGATTTTGCCATTGCTTATGACCTCACTCAGATTGTTCGCGAACCCACCCGTGTGCCCGATACACCCAATCAATATGCAAGCCTCTTAGACCTTTTTCTTTCAACTTCCCCTGAGCTATGTTCATGTACCGTTCATTCTCCTTTAGGATCCTCCGACCACTCCGTCGTATCAGTTAAGATAAAAACAAAATGTAAGAAGCCATCAGACGTACCCCTCCACCGTACTGTATACCGATACTCTATGGCTGACTGGGATAGCTTCCGTACATTCATATCTGATTTACCTCTGCACTCCATGTTTAAAAAGGAAGTGTCCTCTATAGTATCAGATCTGACCGAATGGTTAATTGCAGGCATAGACCAATTCATACCATCAAAAAAATTCCAACAAAAACCTAACAGCAAACCATGGTTCTCCCCAGAATGTGCTGCTGCTATCGCGCACAGAAATCACTTTTTCCATAACTACCAACGTAATAGATGCACTGAGACTAAAGCTGCTTTCAGGACTGCCAGCAACCACTGTAAAAGAGTAATAAAAAATGCAAGAGAGCTATATGCCCAGTCTGTTAAATCCAAGGTAGCTGATCAGCGGCTTGGTTCCCACCAGTTTTGGCAAATAACTAATAGGATCCTGAACAGAAGTGTGCGTTCTATCCCAACCATTATCAATGGACCAGAGGTTATCTCGTCAGCGTCAGACAAGGCCAAACTATTTGCAAAGAACTTTGCAGCTAATTCTACCCTATGCGACGAAGGCCATCAACTCCCCATATTTCCTCCTATAACACAGAAGAAGCTAGGTAATATAAAAATATCCGTGCATGAGGTCGCCAAGCTAATAAAAAACCTAAATTCCAGAAAAGCAACTGGCCCTGATGGCATCCCAATTATAGTGTTAAAAAAGCTTCAACCAGAACTTGCTCCCATACTTACGAAACTATTTAAGCGCTGCCTTAAGGAGAAGTGCTTTCCGACCCCCTGGAAGACCTCATCAGTTTTCCCTGTATTTAAGAATTCAGGTGATAAGTCATATCCCTCTCAGTACAGACCAATAAGTCTTCTCTGTGTTATGAGTAAGTTACTGGAATCAATATTAAATAGAGAAATAGTCAACCACCTCAGCAGAAACAACCTTCTTAGTGACACACAATATGGTTTCCGCTCTGCAAGATCTACCGCAGATGTGCTGACGGTTATATCCCACAGTATTAGTGAATCTCTTGACAAAGGCTTCCTTTCTAGGGCAATTGCTCTTGACATATCAAAGGCCTTTGACAAAGTATGGCATAAGGGTCTACTTCACAAGATTTCCAGCTACGGTATAACTGGAAATGTGTACTCAATCATTAAATAATTTCTCTCCGATAGGCTCATAAGAGTAGTGGTAGATGGACAAAAATCGGAGGCCTGCAATATAAATGCTGGAGTCCCTCAGGGGTCAATCCTCGGCCCAACTCTCTTCCTGATCTACATCAATGACCTCCCTAAACACATACTTAAATCATTCGTTGACATCTATGCTGATGACACGACCATCTACGGCAACACATCAAAGGCTGTAAATGACGAAGTTCTCTCGGATTCTCTCTCCTCTGATCTCGAGCGCGTGGTTCAGTGGGGGAAGATGTGGCTAGTTACCTTTAATGCATCTAAAACCAAACTCCTATCCTTACATCATCAACGCTCTGATCCCCAGCTGGCATCAATTGTGATGGATGGCTCTCGTCTGGGTGAGGCCCCGTGTTTTGACAAGCTTCTGGGTTTGACCTTTACTCCTGATCTGAAATGGAACACGTACATCAAGTCTGTTGCCAAGGTCGCTGGAAAGATGGTGGGATCCTTCTACCGCTCCAGAAGATATCTCACTACTGATTCAATTCTTTATCTATATAAAAGCCAAGTACGGCCAAGGATGGAATACTGTTGCCATATCTGGGCAGGAGCTGCCAAAAACAGCCTATCATGCCTTGACAGAGTACAAAATAGACTTCGTGGTTTAGTGGGGGATGCCCTTTTCTCTACCCTGCAACCCCTCTCCCACAGAAGAGACGTTGCGAGCCTATCCTTGTTTTATCGTTATTTTCATGGCAGGTGCTCGTCTGAACTCCAATCCCTGATCCCCCCTCGCCAAACTTTCACGAAAATCACCCGTCTAGCTGAATCCACTGTGAAAAATTTCCCCCACTCTATATCTGTGCATAAATCAAAACGCGGATTTCATGAGCAAAGCTTCTTTCTTAGAACTGCACGCCTGTGGAACTCTGTTCCGTCTGCCTGCTTCCCTCCGGACTACAACTTGGATGTCTTCAAGTCTAATGTTAACAAATTCCTAATGAACCGCCCCCCTAATTAAACACTTCATAAAATCTCCTCACTAACGTGATGTACTTGCAATAACCCTTATCCCTGAGTGGCTTCCGGGCCTTGATAAGTGGTGATCACTGTGTAAAAAAAAAAAAAAAAAAGAAAAAAAACAAGGTCACTTGATTGATTACATTATTTCCAGGAAAGCAGATTTGCGGGACGTCTGTAGTGTGCGTGTTATGCGTGGAGTTGAATGGTGCACAGATCACTTTTTGGTACGCGGGAAGTTGAAAATCTGTATAAGCAGGAAGTGTAGGTTGGGATTCCCAGACGGGTTGATGTGTCTAGGCTGGATTATCCAAGTGTACTTGGAAAGATTTGATCCGTAGTTACGTCTGCTGATTTTGATGGGTACTGGGCGTATTTTAAAACTACAATCTATGGAATAAGTGTAGATGTTTTTGGCTTCCGCAAATCTAAACATCAGGATGAAAATGATTCTGAAATTACTCAACTCTTAAGTGATAAAAGTGAGTTGCACCATAAGATGTTGTCTGCGTCTCATGGAGGTCGAGAGTCCCTCCAACATTCACTTAAGACAAACACGAGTATTTTCCAACAGCGACACCGCCAAATGAAGAATCAGTGGTGGGCTAAACTCGCCGACCAAATTCAGATGGCTTTTGATTGTAAAGACCTCAAACGCATGTAAAGTTGCTTAAAAAAGCTTTTGTTCCTCAAACACTATCTGCATCTCCCCTACTCTCAAGTGATAGAATTGCCCTAAAGAGATTCTCCTTCGGTGGACGGGGCATTATTCTGATCTCTTTGACAACCCCTCTAATGTTGATGAGGACGTCATCAATGAATTTTTATCACAACAGAAGCTTATCCATGAAATGTCTGTGTTCCCATCTAAGAATGAAATTAGAGATGCGATCAAGGAAGTGAACGTTTGGAGGGCTTTTGGATTTGATAGCATTCCTGTGGAAATCCTCTTACATCGGGGTGATAAACTTGTTCATGAAATTCTTCATCTTATCTCTCATGTCTGGAAGAGTGTTCCCGTCCATCAGGACTGGGTTGATGCTATTCTTATATCACTGTACAAGGGAAATGGGCACAGGCTTGACTGTGGAAGTTATCGTGGGATAAGTTTCTTGTATGCAGTTTGCAAAGTATTTTCCAGAGTCCTACTCAATAGATTGTTAAAGTATATTTGTTCATCCGTCATTCCAGAAACCCAAAGTGGCTTTCGTCTGGACAGAGGGGCCACGGAGATGATCTTCTCTGCTCGGCAGTTGCAGGCAAAATTTACTGAACATCGTGTTACGCTTCATCATTTTTGTTGATTTGATTAAGGATTTTGATACGGTGGACATATGTGCCCTATGGATAATTCTGAGGAAGTTGGGATGCCCACCTGAATTTCTACGATTTCTCAGGGAGCTCCACACTAATATGAAGACTCGCCTGAACTTCAACGGATGCCTGTCGGAACCCATCTCGGTTGACAATGGTATGAAGCAGGGTGATATCCTAGCACCTACACTTTTTCAATTTATTTTGCAACTATGTTATCGCATTCCTTTAGGGAATGTTCTCTAGGTGTTTATTTGCGTTTCAGAACCACAGGTAGGGTAGTTTATCTTCGTCGTTTTCAAGGACCTCTCAACACCTGGTTCGTTAATTGCATTATGTGGATGACGCCTATCTCGTGGCCCAGGGTGAGAGGGATATGCAGGGTATCATGGATCTGTTTTCGGGGGCATGTGCGTCTTTTGGGCTTACTATTAGTCTTAAGAAGGCTAAGGTCATGTTCACACCTCCACCCGGTAGTTTGGATGTGGAACCAAATATTTTTGTCAACAACCAGAGACTTGTCGTGGTTGACATATTTATGTATTTGGATATTATTCTCGCCAGAGATGGAACCCTGCATGCTGAGGTAAACTATAGGATATAGCGTCCCACTAAGGCTTTTGGTGGCTTAGAGAAGCGAGTATGATCTGAGAGAGGTATAACTATTCATAGAAAGATCAGTGTCTATCAATCTTGTATTTTACCATCCCTGCTTTACGTTTCTGAGGCCTGGACAACCTATGGTAGAGACATAAAATTCATGGAGAGAGTGCACCAGAAATTCCTGAGACACATTCCGAGCATCAGGTGGAGCACATTTATACCTGGTGTGGATATTCCCATGCAAGCTGACGTACCTTATATCGAGAATTTGATTATACGCAACCAGATGAGGTGGGCTGGACATATGACAAGGATGGACGACGATAGATTGCCAAAACGCCTGTTTTATGATAAAATTACTCAAGGAAAGCGTCCACAACATAAACCGAGGAAATGTTTTAAGGATAACATCAAAGATAATCTTAAAGCTGAAGTGTTCAGTTGGGAAAGTGTCCCCAATGATCGAAAAAAGTGGTTCCCAATGATCGTAAAAAGTGGCACTCCTTGGTCTATCATGGCTGTGTTAGTTTTGAGAAGAAAAAATATGAGCATGCAAAAATGAAATGTGATATCCGGAAGAAGAATCTGTCAGATATATCAGGTCTGTCGGAGAATTTCATGCAGAACCACACCTGTTATTTATGTGGTAAAATTACTTTATCTGGAGCTGGCCTAGCTAGCTACAAGCGTTCACATGGAGATCAATCTTTCTTTGATGGGGAACACATTGCAAGGCGCAGATGTTCTGTTTGCTCTGTGGTCTGTAATTCGAGTGGGAGCTTGAAGCGTCATATGAGCGTCCACAGTAGAGCAGCACCAGTTGCCATCCCTCAGCCTCAGCTTAAGTGTGACCTTTGCAACAGGTTGTGTAAGAGCAAGGCTTGTCCGAAGGGCCACCTTCGTTCCCACAGAAAATAGGAATTGATGCATCTTGATCACATCTCCACATGTCTATATGTATATGTGTATTAGTGTATATATGTGTATATAATTAAAAAAAGAGATATTTACAAAATAACTAAAAATGAATGAGTAATCAACAATAAAGCAAGGAAAAGATGACCTTCTTCTGTCAAGAAGTGACACTCACAATATGTGTGAGTGTGTGTGTCCATCCATGCAAAAATATTTTCAACAAATATTGACCCCCTACCAAGACAACATACAAACTTTATCACTTTTTATGCACTCAATTTTACCAGTGCGGACCTGGTATTAAGATTAAAAAAAAAACAATGTTTAAACCTTAGTTGTTTTATATTAAAATATTTCGCCATCCCATTAGTTGCTCATATAAATTCGAGCTGATCCTTACTTGAATTTTAATAATTATTTTAATGCACAACCTATTAGCTTGAGTAAATTCTAAGAGTTTGCTGTGTCACGAGTCGAGAATTAATGGCGGCTGTTCAGTTGATGTCGTCTCGCATGAATAAATATCCCGAAATTACAAACCCAATGAATGAGATCTTAATTGAACAATTCCTACCAGCAAATACAATGCAGCTAAAGTAATGCATAGACTTACACTATACAATCCCTATGAACATGATTTCATAAGGAATTCCATTTTAATTCATCCGAAGATTTTAATACCCGTAAAGGAAACGGATCAATGAAAATATCCGTATAAGATAGAACTATCTCATGCAAAAAAATGTTATATAAACAAGTAATAAAATAAATAAATAAAATACTTCTGAGAAATCGTGAACTCACAATATATGCTTAATAGATGTGATGTCATTTTTACATTAGTAATTCCAGACTTCTTCTGAAAACTTAATTCAGGGAAACTTGTGTTAATCTGTAAGACTGTTAGTTTCATTACATAACCAAATGACTTACAAAATATGCATGGTGATGCTAATACAAAACGGAACGAAATATGATCTACAAGATTTATTAATATTTTTATTATTCTCTGAACCACTGCTCTCGTCTTGAGTCTCGTTTTCCGCAACGTTTCGGTACTCGTAATCTCAGACTTGCATCAGATGTATCTTGTCGCCCTCGTGAATATGTTTATCAGACTCGAGAATCTGCGCAGAGTTACGAACTTTATTTAATCAATTAATAGTTTAATTCCGACAGAAAAGATTGTGTACAGATTCTCATTAGCAACTGTATTTCGAGTGTCGCCCGCACCGTGGATTGTTTTTTATTAACCCAGAACAGTGTAAGTTATAAATGAGTTTAGACAGCTCAGAAGCGTATGCACTTATGTTGTTAATTAGCTGTATTTGATTACTTTTGCATAGAATATTCGCTTAAAATCAGAATTATTTTGGTTGATGATTTTGTCAGAATATTTGAGTTCTCTGATAATGGCGTTGTTTCATAACTTCTTTTTCAATTAATCTTTAAAGCATCCTCTGCTCGAAATACGTCTATATTTATCGAATATGGAATCAACAACTAGAAATGTTTTTAGGCAAACAGTTTTCCGTCATAATTTTAAAAATTATACAGGTGGATGTGACGTTGGATACTTATAAATAAACTAGTATTGTTTTGTCTTCTTAATTTAAGTTGATGACATAAGAAATAAAATACTTCAAAGTTGTTTGTAAAATATTATGCACTAGATTAACTTGAAAATTATTGGATTAATTCTTTCACAAGAACTTGATGTAGAATATCAACACATTAAGAATTAAATGAAGAGGGTATTTGCACCTTTATTCATACATTTACCAATCTGTAGTGATTTCCTGGTTTGAAGTGTGTTTAATATTAGAGATGTTTATCTAGTAATTACCGTTAGCACATCTGTTGTAGAGCTTGCAGAACGGAAACCATATACATATATATATACATATACATATATATATAGATAGATATAAGTATATAAATGCACATGTATATAAACAAATATATATATATATATATATATATATATATATATATATATATATAAATATACTAGACTTAACCTGACCCAATGGGTCAGTATCTTATATTAGCTATGGAATTCATGTATGAGCGTGACACTTGTGACGTAAAGAAAATATTTTTTTTTTACATAACAGAAATATATCTATGAGAGTATATTAAAATGAAAATAATATAGATAGACTTCTATGAGTCGTTCTGTTTATTATAATTGATTATTTTTGAACAAAAAATTACAGTTACTGAATTATAAGTGGTTGGCCATACTAATTGGTCAATATGCACTTTACAGATGCCATAATCTTTATAGTTAAATTCAAATTTTGATATATCTACTTTTTTTTACATCGTTCATTTCTGTATAACGTTTAAGTTATTTTAAACCTTTCTATGTAAATAATAATTTCGAAATAAGGTTAGTATTTCAGCGTTCCAATTGTTCTTTTCTTTTTGTTATTTTAAACCCCGCTCTTCCCATATTACATAATAATTTCGAAATAATAACATTAATAATTCAGTGTGCAAGTCATGCGGGCATGCGCAACCGGATGTCGTAAACCGGAATGTGGGTTACATACATTGTTACAAGGTCATTTTAGTTTTATAATTATATAATAATAAATAATATATATAGTATATATATATATATATAAATGCGGCAAAAAGAAAGTCCGCACTTGTATATTTTTTCGAAAAACTCCAAATTTAAGCTTAATTTAATGTAACTGTTTAAACAAAATATACCTCATTTAATGCCCTTTTATTCTTCTTTAATTATCCTAGTTCATATTTGACTTTCAATTGAAATATTCTTGTGTTCAAGTCAATTTAAAAAAAAATCAAATTGAGGAGGCAAGAAAAAAGTCCGCATAATGAAAAATTGTTATTTTAATGCAAGTTTAGGATAGTAATACAACACAAATACAGCAGAAACACAATGGACGTTTTAATATTTAGTTTCATAGCCTTTCTGCAATTTGACTGCCTACAATCTTTTGGGAATTCTTTTAACTAGACTGCAACAATACTCCGGCAACAGGGATCGCACTTATCTTTACCTTTTTCCGAAGTTCTTCCGAATTTGGAATTTTATCAATGCGTAGCAGTTGCTTGATGTAATACCATATGTTTTCGATAGGATGGTTGTCTGGAGATTGCACAGGTCAATCCAAACACGGAATAGCATGCTCTTCCAAGAACCTCTTGATATCGCCAGTTATGTGAATGGGAGCATTATCTTACATGACGATGGTGTTATCAACCAGATTCCGACCAAAGTATGGTCGAAAATGCTCAGTCAGCATCTTAATGTACTTGGTCGAAATAATTCGACCTTGAAAGCGAAATATAGGCCTTGAACCATTTGTAATAATTATGCCCCAAACCAAAACTGAACATCCATTACCTTGCCACGTTGAAACTGAGCACCTAGTATTACATTCTTCGTCTTTCCTACAACGGACCTACTCCCTACCCTAACTGCCTAACCTATTGAACTTGCTTTCGTCGTTGCAAAGCACTTTTGACAAATATCAAGAGTCTTGACCTTCATTGCATCTGACGAATTCCAGACGGCGCTTTCTGTTCTTTACAGAAACATTGGCTTGCGTCTTGCAACATATACTCGCAAATTAAATTCCTTTAATATGTTCTTGATCGTTGAAGTGAGCACTTTTTAACAAGATTACACTATTGTTGGATTTGGGGAGCCGTTTCAAATCTGTTTCCTAGGCTGCGGATCTTGATAGTTTGTCTTCCCTGTTAGAAGTAACTCTAGTACGATCGGATTTAGGGGCATCACGAACACTGCCGGTGTTTTGGTGATTTTGCACGGTATTTCGTACCGCTTTCTCATCACATTTCAATCTGTGGCTGATTTCCTGATTGGATAAGCCAAAAGGTGGAGATTAATGAGCTCCTGGCGATCATTAAGAGAAAGTCGTGGCATATGCACTAAATGTTACGTTGTATAACCGGGAGCAACAACAATTACAATTAGAGATGCTGTGTTGCCTGTTGGTGTATATTTTAAACTGATTAAGGGGCGATAATTTAAGCTAGTTTTGAGCGAATTTCTTGCTGCCGACTTTCTTTTTACCTCTTCAATTTGGAGTTATTCTTTTAAATTGACGTGAACACGAAAATATTTCAATTAAAGTAAAATATGAACAGGGAAAATATAGTGGAATAAAAGAATAATCAAATCAGGTATATGTTGTTTTAACAGGGACATTAAATTTAGCTTAAATTTTCAGTTTTTCAAAAACTTCCAGGTGCGGTCCTTCTTTTTGCTGACACTACACATATATATATATATATATATATATATATATATATATATATATATATATATATATATATATATATATATATATATACATAAATCCCGGAATTATTCTATGGTAATATTTGTTATTCAATCAATGATCGTGTGATGCTCCTTTACTGTGGTTTATCAAAGAAGAACATCAGATTAGAAGAAATGTGGTTGAGATTATGTCAAAATATCCGCCCTGACCGAACCTGTCAGATTCCAAATAAAATATCAATGTCGTATAAATTGTGGGATTTTACTTTGGATAATATGGGTCATGAAGCCAATGTTTCCCTTTTTCTAAAATTTTCCTTAAATTATCCAAAACTTAATTTATTTAAGATTTAGATTATTTTGTTATCGAGTGTAATTTTCCTGGATCAACTAACCAAGCAAAATTAGGAAATACTATATTTTTATCGGATGTAATTAATGCAAGAAATACAAGAATTAGTGAAATAAAGCATAGTTTATTGCGAAATTATTTATTCATTTTTCGGTACCTATGTTTTTATTCGATAATGTTATTGTTTATTAAATCATTTTAATGAATATAATACTTTACTATATTTGTAATATAAATAGTTGTATATGCGTTTGCGTATATAAGCATATATATAATATATATATATATATATATATTATATATATATAATATAAAGCTGAACGTCTGTGTGTTTGTGAGTGTGTGTGTGTGTGTGCGTGTGGTCACGAATATTCAATCGGTGGGCTGAACACTACCAAGACTTACTGAACAGACAGAACCCTATCGACCCTACTTTTCTTGACCATCTTCCTGACCTTCCTGTAATTCAAGAACTGGATGTAATACCAACTATCCATGAAGTTAGCCGTGCAGTTAACAACCTCAAGAATAATAAAGCCACTGGCCCTGATGGCATACCAGCTGAGCTTCTTAAGCATGGCGGAGATGCCATTACCACTTGTCTCCATAACATCATCCAAGATGTCTGGGAGTCAGGCTGTTGCCCACAACTATGGAAGGATGCAGATATCATCAGCATATATAAAAAGAAAGGTGACAGAAATATTTGTGGCAATAGTCGAGGCATTTCCCTCCTGTCAACGTCAGGGAAAGTTGTCACTAGAATTTTACTGTCTGGTATCATCCAACACATTGTCAATCAAGTCTTACCTGAATCGCAGTGTGGCTTCAGACAGGAGCGCAGCACGATTGACATGGTTTTTGTTGCAAGACAGCTCCAGGAGAAAAGCGTCGAGCAACACCAAAATCTATATATGGTTTTTGTAGATCTCGCCAAGGCCTTTGACATTGTGAACCGTCCTTTGCTCTGGGAGGTACTCGTCAAATTTGGCTGCCCACCAATATTCCTGGGTGTCCTGAAGGCTTTCCATAATGGATCTATGGCTCGCATCTCCAGTTCAGGACTAAAATCTGAGCCCTTCCTGGTAGAATCGGGTGTGAAGCAGGGATGCGTCATTGCGCCCATCTTGTTTAATCTTTTTCTTGCTGCGGTTTCCAATGTTGCCAAACAGCAAATCCATCCTGCTGATGGGATCCGCCTCTCATACAGGCTGGATGGCAACCTCTTCAATCTGCGTCGCCTCCATGCCAGATCACGTGTGACGGAAGAAGCAATCCATGAATTGCAATACGCTGACGACACAGCTCTGGTGAGCTCATCTGAAGAGGGTCTTCAGCGCACCATCAACACTATCTCCAACATTTACTCCCGAGCTGGTCTAGCCATCAACATTAACAAAACAGAGGCACTTAACATATGTGAACACCGACAGGAACCACCAATGTTCACAATCAACCAACAGCCACTGAAAAACACTCAAAAGTTTACTTATCTTGGCTCAGTGCTCACTGACTCCTGTGACCTAACAAGTGAGGTCCAACGGCGCATTGGTCTGGCTGCTGCAGCCTTTGGTAGACTCTCGCACAGAGTTTTTATGAACCGTAACCTCACCACCACCACCATGTTTCTGTCTATAGAGCAATCAGTCTCTCCATCCTCTTGTATGGCAGCGAGTCATGGGTGCCTTATACACGCCACCTGAAAAAGCTAGAAGCATTTCATACCAACTGCTTACAGCGTATACTAGGTTTAAAATGGTGACACAGAGTGCCACACAATGAAATACGCAGGCGCACTCAAATGGACCCACTTGAAATAATTCTAACTAATAGACAACTTAGGTGGCTTGGTCACACCATCCGGATGCCAGCAGAAAGGCTCCCACGCAAGGTCCTCTACGGGGAACTTGCAGAGGGCAGACGCAACCCTGGGGGTCCACGTAAACGTTTCAAGGACCAACTAAAAACATCATTGAAAAAGTGTGGCATAGAATCCAACGCCATCGAACATGCTGCTGCTGATCGGAGAAAATGGCGAAACATCTGCCAAGAGGGCTTGGAAACTTTCACCTCCACCTATAACGACCGAGCAGAGCGAAGAAGACACCAAAGGCACGCGGCGCAGCGGGCAGACGGCATCTTCCCTTGTGCTGCCTGCGGCCGTGTATGCAATTCACGAATTGGACTCCACAGTCACCAGCGAGTATATCAGGCGTAATCTATCTGGGACTGTTAGGCATGGTGCAACGTCATCGTCGTCAGCGACAAGAGAGAAGAGAGAGGTCACGAATAGGCTCCTATATGAATGACTATTTTAAAATCTGATTACATATAATGATAGAAGATGTATCGAGGATCAGGAATGGGTATGTTTTATGTGGCAGAACAGTTGTTCATAAAAATTGTGGGGTCTGCATTCGCGCCTGCCCCATAATTATGGAAATAAAAAAAATGAAAAAAAAGGTTTACACGGCTTTTTGATAAAGATGTACATAAGAATATTTTGATAATATGTTTCAACTTAAATAAGGATAATATAATAAAATTGTGGGGTCTGAGTTCGCGCCTGTACTCATTTCATATCTATTTGCGTAAGTACACTTTGATAATTATGTTTCTGTTTGAAGAAATATGCTATAATAAAATTATTGGGTGTTCGTTTGCGCCTGACTCCATAGAATGTAAATATGTCACAAAGTGTAACAAGTTTTTTTTTTAAAGGGGTGAGATTCCACAATAACACCTTAACTTTAATCTTAATTCACGTTAGCTTTTATTTACTTTTCGAGTTGAATCATATTGTGTCGAATTAATTCACCTCATAAATCCACATTCTTTTATGAAGTTAAAGCCAAAGAAAAAGTCGGAACTTTAGACAATTCTCGACACACCTTTTGCATAATTCTGTTTTTTCCTTCTCCACTTGCACGTGGCACTCTTTGGAAAATAGAGAAATAGATAAATAATAAAAACTAAGAACAGTACTTGTTATCGTGTCAAAAGAAAGAAAAAAATCCTGCTCACGTGATTACGTGTCTTGTTAAAAACATTTACATAACCTTTTTATTTTTATTTATTTATCTGTTTAAGCATTTTGTCAGTGTACTAGACGGAATTCATTTGATTACAAACCTTTCTGCGTATTATTTACATTACAATAGTACAATCCTGAATTCAACGGCGCAATACTACACCGTTCAATACTGTAAAACTGAAACGAAGCTGTTCTGCTTGAAAACTGCATCATTTTCTTCTTATTCGTATTTATATAGATTCCTTGCTTAAAAAAATAAAGCTATTCCGTGTTTACTTTTTTAATATCCCATTTTGCTGTTTCGGATTATGTTACTAAAGTAAGTAAAGCTTCATTATTTTTCAAAACTGTTTTTGTTTCTTTGTTTTTCGATATTTCGTCGATATTATTTAGCAAGAGTGTTTAGCAGAAAAGCAAACAAGCGACTAACCGAAAAAATATACAAGAAATAAATGTTACCATAGTCAATAAAATTCAGTTCATGTTTTTTTTTTGTTTTTAAATAGTTTTTACTAATCTTTACTTAAATAATTTCAGCGAACCGAAATTAAAACGAATTTTGAGGCGATAGCTGCTTAAATGAATTTTTATATAAACTACACATGCCATAATCGAATATTCCTCAAGCACAAAATACCAGAAAACAATAAATATGTTTATAAATATTCCCTACGTTGCCGGAACTCTCTTAAATTGTTAACACAGAATGCTCAGGCGTCCCTCCTTCAAATTGAAAACGGTGCTCTCTATTTCAAAGTCGCTGCCATTTAGATTTTTTATAAACCGGTTCGTGAATAAAAAAAAAATTACAAACTACTTAAAAATATAAACAAATGAACTTGTCTACCATAAAAGTAACTTTTATTGACTATGGTAGCATTTATTTCTTGTATATTTATATTTTTCTATATATAACATTTTCTCTTTGTAAGAAAACATCATTTTGTTGGTCACTCTTTGCTACGAATGGAAACAAAGTTGATATAAAAAATATATTTTCGCAAAAATGATCTTACTTTCGTCATAGTTTGTCTTAGGGTAAAATTTTTGAACATCAAAACCTCTTTAAAACACCTCCTTTTTATAACTTATTATACTTTCATCCATCACAGTCTATTTTCTGTAGGCTGTGTTTGAATCAAGTAAACGATGGGTACTTCTGCTAGTATATACACATAATACATATGCATATATATATGCATACGTACATTATATATGTATATATATATATATATATATATATATATATATATATAAACGTACACATAATTATTTGAGTATAAAAAGAACTTAAATCCTAAACCATGTTTCCAAAAATTAACAAATTTGTAATTCAGTTGAGTCAAATGGGTTGACGTGCCGAACAACAAAACAAAAGCTAGTATGTATTAGTTTAATATTAATAATGGATAGCTTAGGATTTTAACATGATTGTTTGAATAACATTTTATTTTTATGGGAACTTAATATGCAAATCTGTTTTAGATAAATCAAAATAAAATTACTTTCTGAAGGATTATTTTAGATTATAAAATTATTACGTACTTCTTCATGTTAAAGGTCCTGCTATTTCTGAGTTTCCATTGTAATTATGCTTCAGGGCATTATATTCTTTATTAATTTTTTAGCGGAAAATACAGAATAGTAAACAAAACATTACACAGTTGGAAATGTTTTTTGTTGCTAATAATAACTTTATTACATTACACAGTATGTAATCTGCAAATGTAACATATATATTTAGAAAATTAAATGACTTAATTAATATATTTATACATTTTATTAATTTTCGAAAAATATGCCGTTTAGTTAAAGTCCGAAAAAAACGAAAAAAAAACAACAATTCTCTTACATCAATCTCTGCATATCAATAGGATAGTTTGTGTTTTAATTATATTATGTGCTACGCTTACGTCTGAGTGGCTGTCGTTTTATTGTTATGGACTTCCATTTCTTGTAAGAAATAATTTCATCAAATATTATTCATAAGGTTTTGTTTCGGTTTCGATTATAGCTGATGGAATTCGTCATTTCTTTTTTCAAATAATTTTACCAAGAAATCTTCATTAGTTTTAGTTTCGGCTTCAATTATAAATTATGATGCTCCAGCAATATTTTATTTTTATATATAATTTTATGACGAATTATTCACAAGTTTTGGTTTCAGTTTCGATTATAGTTGACGAAACTCACGCTATATATATGTATATATATATAAAACACAAATTATGGAAAAAGGGCAAAACAGGTAAGAATTTGAATAAAGAAAAAAAAACTCGTCTCCGTGCATTTTTCATTGGATTAAGGACTACTTATATTTATAAAAATGGTTAATATGTAAAATATTAGAACACAAAAGTCATTACAAAAATAAAATTAATTATAAAACCCTAGTGTGTTTGGTGGAGACTGAAAATAACTAAGAAGAGTTACGAAAATATGTGACTATTACATTTTATGACAGAGAAATAAAAATGCAACTCAATACGGGTTCAGACTTTTCGATGTTAGATTTAAATACCTCGAAAAAATTAAATAAATTACACAATGATGAGAACATGCAAAACAGCGAAGGTTGTTTACGATACGCAAATTAATTTCGAGGGAGAATTTTTAGCGAACCTCACATTATTGGGAATTTTTTTTTAAAAAGTTATGCACTGGAAAATGTCACGAACCTACTATGCTCGAAGTGGATGCATAAATTTAAATTGCTGAACCAGCCAATCAATACTTTTTGCAAATCGAAAATAAAACATGGCAACAAACGCTTAGGCCTTGAAAAACAAATTAAAAGGGGAGGTGTTGTTTGTTTCTAGGCTACGAAAACCCAAACAGAATGCGCAAAGAAACCGATAGTATTGTAGATCTAACAAAAGTGTCCCTGCCATAAGGAGAACAGCTCCTGACAACAAACCAAGAAACCAAAATCAGGCAGGGTAATCTAGAGCAAGTCCTTACATCCTCGCCAACCGACTCAGTCGTAAAGGTATATGCGACTGCACGAGATTTTCCACCGGATACGGAAAATTCAGCTACACTGCAACAGGTAGCAGCCGCATCTCTATTTTTCCCAGTATTGGAACATTACTTACCGAGAGGCAACGTCACTGAAAGATATTATGCACAACAATATAATAACACCCAAACTGTTTTTCCACAATATGGAAGAAATGTCGGGTCGTTTTACCAGGCGTCTCTTCAAAATAGACAGTCTATCAGGTGAACACCACTCATGGGGCAATAACTCATATATGTTTTATAGGTTATTACAAGCGGGATCCTAGCTGAGGTTTATTGGCGCTTAAGTACTTTTGGCGGTGTTTACACACGCAACTGAACAATTGTTTTATTAAATTCCCGCGATTAATACACGAGAAAAGGGTAATGCAACGTTTTTTTAGGGTAAAATTAAAAGAATGTCTTCCTAAACAATGAATCGCTCATAAAGTATAGGTTATTGAAACCGACTATGACCCATTTCTATATTGAGCCTCTCTAAGTCACGCCAAAACCACGATGTTCAAGGAGGAAAAGGAAAAACACCGAGCCGTTCATGGTCCATCCAAAGAAGAAAAATACTTGTTATCAACGTGAGAGAGGAGTATTATGGTGGAACTTAATTATGTTTCCTACTAATAGACTATTCCAATCTCAACGAAAACCGGAAGACTAAACCGTAATGTATCAACCATATCCGGTTGACCAAGGTCGTTCGTTGGCTACGACGAAAAACTCACCTATTGTATAATTTGCAATACATGTTGTTACGTTATTTTGGCGTTCTGCTTTTCTTTGCAAATATTACGAGAGGTTTAACATTTATTATTGTTATTATTACTATCTGTAGCTAATAAATTCTCATACAGGTCATCACAAGGGATTATTAGTTTTCAATAACCGATTGTGTGCCCTGAATCTGATTTAAACAAATCTCAACAATATTTTTGATTATCGCAACAAACATATTACGATTGATTTTCATTTATCGGGCATATATAAATCGCATCAATAATAATAATGATAAAATGTGGCAATAACTGTTTGTAGAAAATATTAATTATTTAATATAATACAAAGAAATTTAAATTACATCAATTTGTTTTATAGTATTTATTTTATTTAAATATATGCTCAGCACAGACACATTAACTAAAAGATATGCAATACGCACAGAGTAAAAACAATAATATTCGCCAAGAATAAAAACTTGATAAATGCCCTTTTTTTTCTTAATCCTCTGTTATGATATTGATATGATATTTAGATTGATTTACTCTTACATTTCATTTGTGATGAAACCTATGCAGATGTCTACATATTTTTAAGACGCCTTTGTCAATAGTTTACTTTAATTTTAATAGACACAGTTTATAAAGATATATTGAATGCGTCTGATT
>NC_136484.1:176149209-176201709 GCF_053919585.1 Euprymna scolopes | reverse complement strand
GATATACCTTACCCGAGTGGCTGCAATGAGGACCGGCCCTCCTTAGGAAGTTTGTCTGCCAACACAAGTCAGATCCCCTAGTGGAACCAGTAGATATAATATCTGCAACTCCCAACTTTGCCAGAATTCGTTTCGCTGACGGCCGTCAGTCAACAGTCTCAACAGAAGACCTAGCCCTCACTCCTGTCACTGACCCCTCCTCTACAAACTTGGAATCTCCTGTCTCCCCTGATCATGGTACATCACCAGATTCTACTACTCCATCAAACATCCGCGAACCAGAGTTGATTGATCAACAGGAGACCCCAAAGAATAATACCTCACCAAATGGAGAATCTTTCTCCTCAGTCGACAAAACAAAGTGTTTAGAAATAGAAGAGCAGCAGCAACAGTCTGACTCGAAGAAGGGCGTTTTCAAATTTCTTCCAGAAGCAAAAAAAAAAGAGGAAGGAAGATCACCTGCAACCCGAAATATAAATAAAATGTGGTGGAGAGTGCTGTGAGTTTAGAGTGCTAGTGCGCACTCGCACCACATGTTTACAAATAGAACGAAATTGGCGCCTTTTCCCCAGCTTAGTCGTTCGTTACCCACCATGTTGTTGTACCTGCTGAATTTTATGTTGAATTAAACCTTTCTAATATCTTAAAAGGTCTTTATTTTTCATTACAATATCTATGAAACAGGATCGGACGCAAGGCACACTTACACACATATAATACATGTAAGTAATATAACTGGCGATTGTTATATTTGTGTGTAAGTTATGTATGCACACAAGATGACTGGGAAATAAGCTATCATGACGTCGAGATAAATGGTAGACACGTCTACCTACGAGTGGATGGAGACAAATAAGAAGAGACATGTGACGATGTTTGCTTTTGAACAGCAAAAGATTAAAGCAAGAGGCGCTAGAAGTAAGAAGCCATATACATCGCTTGAAAGACACCTGTTTAAATCTCCCAGACTAAAGTTAGCCAAGTATTGTAGACATGTGTAAATTAGTATAGCGAATCGTCAAAGTAACGTAATATATATATATATATATATATATATATATATATATATATATATATATATATATATATATATATATATATATATATATACTAGCAGGGTCGAATTTGCGAAATATTACTGTTATAACTGCTTCATCGATAAGCTCGTTTCTTTAAAAAAAAGTAAGTACGTGTATCAATCTAGGGATTTTTCATATATAGTTGTAACCAAAGACGCCAATTTTCTGCTCCTCTAGGAATCGAAAATAAAGTAAGAGAAAAGAAACTAGAAGAACAATATTTTTTTTTTGTCAGAAAATAACATTTACTCGGAGTATTTAATTGAACATTGGGAATACAGCGTAAAGGATATGCTTATTTTTTGGCCTTCGTTGTTTTTGTTGTTATAGTACTGGATGTTAAATGATTTAGTGAATGAATAAATAAAAACTTGGTGTAATGGTTCTACTAATTATAATCATTCTACTAATGTTGAATCTGATCCCGGCACGTTATACCAGGATAACCTTTTAATAAATTTACTTAACTCATTGTATTGCTTTTTTGTGTTAGGTCTATAGCATAGTTGTTGTGATTTAAGCGTTTCTATGTGTTATTATGGTCTTCGAAGTTTTGTCATCTTATTAAACTGTCACATTATTATTCTAGATGTGATTGCGCCCTGAGGCGTAATTTTTCAGTTCCTATTCAACAATAGATAAGTAAAATGTTCATTGTATTTAATTGATAGGGTAAGTTGCATTATTGTAATGAGCAACATTATTCCGTTCCATGTACACAATCGTATAATTTATCGCAACTGTTACAACTTTATACTGTGAAATAAATATTTAGGTAATAAGCAAAGCATATAACTACGCTGTGAATGTTAACGTAAATATGTTATTAATAACTATGCATATTGTCGATAGTATGAAATGCACAGTTAATTTTCTTTGCCCCCCCTAAATGTCCGGTCAACGCGAAGCATCCCTTTATAAGCTCTATCAGTACATATTTTTTTTCTGATAGAATAAGGTTCGTTGTTTTCTGTTGCTATTATGCGATGCAACTCAGTGTAGTTTTTATAACAGGAATGTTTTCCCACCGTTTTAGAACGATGCCTTTACCACAGTAGAACATAGTTCAGTAATTTTTTTTTTAATTCCAATGTCAGTCTGAGGCTGAGTGTGTGGGTCGAACTCTTCAGCGATTGAGAGTTAGAGTGGTGCAACATTCCCTTTACGTTTTCGTAATCCCCAAAGGTTTAATGGGAGTAGGTTTACGAGCGCATTCGGGTGTTTAAAATATATATCCGGGCGATTACAAAGAACAACCTGGTACTTATTTCTCTGAGTCAGAGATGGACAGCATTTATTGGACAATAAATGTTGTGGCGAGGTTTATACTGATAGTCGTTTCTGTATCATACATAAAACCGGCTCTAAGCACCAACTTAATATTCCAAAGGCCTTGCCTGTGACAATCCGGAGACCGTCGATATCGAGGCACAAAAACCCATGAATTACATTTGTTTAACGAACTCTAAAAATGCTTACATCTCTTCAATAGATTTAGTTTTGTTTCCACATTTACATGCAGATATGATGTCCCCTACCATTTTCCATAATAATATTCACTAGTTCATAACGTTTTTATTTTTTTCTTTCTTTCTCTACCCTACTCTTTCTATGTAAGTATTTCCCGAATTAATATGACTCCATCGATTTTTTTTCCAAACGCTAATAAAACTGTTGTACTAAATAAAACATGATATCAACACTTATCAAGGCTCAAATACAACTCGGGGATAAGGGTCAAGAGTGTACAGTAGTCAATAGAACAATATAGTAATTGTTAGTAATAGGAATTCGGTAAATCTGTTAACTTAAGTGGGACGGCTAAACAAGAACTTTGTTACGTTGAAGGCAATCAGATTATAGTCAGCTAGAAAACAGGAAAACGGAAGACAGTTCCACAGGCGTACAGTTCTAAGAAAGAAGCTTTTTTCATGGAATCTACGTTTAGGTTTAAGCACAGATAAAGAGTGGGGGGGAACTATTGATAGTGTTTTCAACTAGGCGAGTGTTTCTTGTGGAAGTTTGGAGAGGGAGGACTATAGATTGAAGCTTAGTCGAGCACTTGCCATGAAAATAACGCCAAAGCAGAGACAAACTCGCAACATCTCTTCTGTGAGATAGAGGTTGCAGAGAAGGGAAAATGGCAGCTCCTACATCTCTTGAACTCTATCAAGGCATGGACACTTCTTTCTACCAGCTCTTGTTCAAAAGTGGCCAGAGTACTCCATCCTTGGACGTGCCTGGCTCTTATAGAGATAGAAAATTGCATCAGCAATGAGATATCTACTGGATCGATAAAAGCATCCCATCAGTTTTCCACCGGCCTTGGCAACAGATGTAGTGTACGTGTTCCGCATTTTAGATCAGGAGTAAAGTTCAAACTTAGAAGCTTGTCAAAACATGAGGAATCCCGAAGACGATCTATATATATATATATATATATATATATATATATATATATATATATATATATATATATATACTAGCTGTACCCTGCCACGCGTTGCCGTTGCTCAATTTTACACAATAGAAAAAACTATCTGTACCCTGCCACACGTTGCTCTTGCTCAATTTTACACAATGGAAAAAAAATTAACAGTTAGAAAATGCGTAATCCTTATGTGGGTGCTCTATTTTTGGTTTTACCATTTTTGAAGCTTATATAGAGGATATCTGGTGTGCTGTTTCCAAACACGCAACAAACAGCAATGTCCATGTTAGAAACACTTTGTGTAGCGTTAGGCCACACAGTTGAAAAGATTGTCCCTGGGCTTTATTGGTGGTAGCAAACAGCCTTCCAATGTGAAAGCCATTTCATAAAGATAAATGGCGTATCCGGTGGATTCATAGAAATGCATGAAATGAAAACATTTCTCCTGTGAAATTTCCTGTTAACATTGTTGCTTCAATGAGGGGTTCATTAAATGTTACTGCAAGCCATGTGCCATTGCAAAGCTGGGGTTGGTTTATATTTCGTTGCATAATAATTAGTTTGTCGGTTTTAGATTGCAGTACACGCGATGGCATACCTAATGAATTATTTTTGTTTTAGATTATAAGCTACTTCATCTGCTTTCACAGCAGTGTCGATGTGCTTGCATGTGATTATCTCACTTGAAACTTTAAGCTGAATAATATCGTTAAGTTCATGGATGCCTTTATATTGAGCTGTAAGAATAGCTTGTTCATTTAGCTAATTTATAAGACATTTACATATCTGGTAAAACTTATTTTTACAAACTCTTCTTTTGATGTAACTAAATTACAGAGTTTAGGAGTCAAGGAATGTTGACTTGCGAAAATTTCTCTGTTGATCGAGCGTTCTGTATTTGGACGCGGATAATTTTTAGTTAGGTTTTATTTCTGCACACGGCACCAAAAATAGAGTATTTGAGAATCGTTTATTTAATCTGCTGGTGTTGATTAATGAATTACAGGTAACGTCTGTCTGAAATCTCATGCAAGCAATATTACTGCACCCGGCATGGTCTTACATTGCCACGCATATCTGGCAAGGCTTAATCTAGAGCCTCACGTGAATTTCTGTGTACTGTTCTGCATTCATCCCAAACAATAAGTTTGCATTTCTACAATAATTTTTCCATGCTGGATGTTTTGGAGTTATTGACCATGGGAGTTTGGACAAATTGAATGTTTAATAGTAATTTCAAAGCTAGATGAGTAATCTTTCTATCTGGTAGTAAGGACTCAGCTATTCCTTATTCAGCAAGAGCTAAGATTTTGTCATTTGTCATCGGATGACTGCCAAAATCAATTTAAATCAAAAGGTTTTAGTAATTCATCCTGATGCTGTTCCAAGCAGCTGGAATCTCCACATAAGTTTACAGTAAGTGAATTAGGTGACTAAAACAGGATCTATCCATGTTTAAACAATGACTTATTTAATGTAATTAATGTAGATGGCTACAGTGGGTGAGGCATGATTATGCAACACCTTCCTATTTTATATAACTCCTTAAACTTATATTGGATTTTGAGAGTTGTCTTATCGAAGCATTATTTTTGTACACACTATAATGTACTTATGCATTAAACCCTAAACATTTTGGTTAAACCCTAAATATTTTAAGCAAACTTACTATTTTATACCATAATACTTCTTTGTGCAATATTAAGTGTCCAGTTAGATTATGCAAAAGGTAAAATATTGATTATTTTGTCGTTTCAAATGCGTTGATAACAAATACAGAATCAAAATAAATAAAACACACAGTAAATTACAAAGTAAAACAAAACAAAAACAGCTGCAATGTTATTCACTTCATTTTACGAGTACACATAACCTCCTTTATTTTTAAAGATTTTAAGAAGACGCTTGTCTTCACACAGCTTTATTGATCTACGGGCCTCAATTAATGTATTCCGGAGAGCATCCAAAGTGTTAAATTGGGTTCTATCAGCATAAATTCTCCGCTGATGATGCCCCACAAATTTTCGATTGGGTTTAACTCGGGGCTGTTGGGTGGCTCGACCATCAATCTGCCTTCTGTGAAACCGTGGTCCCTTAACCAACTCTGTGGGTAATGGTACTTGTTCAGGTAAATAAACCTGCTGAAATACCAAGACTTTTTCCCCCATAAAAGTTTGATATATCAGCCAGGGAATGAAATAGTTCATCAAAAGCTGACAGAAACCCTTGGAATCATTTTTACCAGGTTGTAGCACCCTTAATGGGCCAATAGTTTAAATGGTTTTGATTTCTGACCAGAAAATGTTACCACTATCGCCTTGCTGTCAGAGGATCCTTGATGGAACTGAGCGTCCATTCAACACTCAACCATACAACCATCCCTCTGGTCCATCCAGCGTCGCCCAGCATTCATCGGTAAAGACAATGTTCTTGAAATCTATCTTTAGCCCATTGAACATTCTTTTCCATGTGATTTTTGCCCAATAGAATTTTTTTCTACCAGTTCATTTTTCCAAGTCGCCTTAATCTCTCACACCTTGAAGTTTTCGACAGTTAGGGCGATCCAGCCCGAATTTCATTTGATTTTCTTTGGCTACTAGAGTGGGCTGTTCTGACTATCTTCCTGACAATCCGGTGCTTATTCATTTCAACAAGTTTTCTTAAATGAGCTCTTTTAGGTACGTTTCAACTGGTCTTTCCATTGACCACATACGTGTTGATAGTTCGATGATGTCTACAAAGTTTTTGGCTATTTCGATGGTAGTCATTGCTTTACCAAACATTAAAGTTATTTGCAGTCGATTGAAATGAGTAAAAACTGGCTTTTCAACATTTTGTCTCGTGCTTTAGTCGAACCGTTAAAATCACGACTTTTTAGAAGAATTCCATAAATAAGACTATCAAACTAAATAATTTAAAGTTTATCACTATATAAGGGAGAAAATATCACAATTAAACTATATACTTCAAAATTTTACCAGAGAATCTGAAAAATTAAAATTTGGTAGCAAAACAATGATTTGCATAAGCAGGCCGCACTCACTGTAAAATAGGATTGTTTCATGCTTTGACAATACCTTATTTACTATAAGTAATTTAGGAGATTAAAAATGGATGAGGGATAAAAGGTAGATAGATACAGAGAAAGATAGAAGGGTAGAGATAGAAAAAGAGAAAGACAGAGAGAAATAGAGAAGGAGAGGTAGGTAGAGAGAGATAAAGGGATGGCAAAATAGATACATGGAAAGTGGGAAGAGAGAGAGTAAGTGGCAAGGAGAGAGACAGATACAGAAGAAGAGAGAGGAAGAGAGAGAGATAGAGAGAAAGAAAGATATAGATGGAATAAGAGAGAGAAAGGATTTCAAAGAAAGATGGAGATTGTGATAGAGAAAGAAAGACAGAGATGCATGAAGAGAGAGATATAGAGAGATGACGAGAGAGAGAAGGGGGGACGGAAGGTGAACTACACTTTACCGCATTTTTCCTCGATCAGTATAAGAGAAATCCTTCTAGATTAGGGACATTTTTATTTTTGTTACTATCCAGGGTACGCCTTTACGGGTGGTGGATTTCCACACATTAAAAAATCAACCGGTACTTTTGCAGAATTTGCACAAGACGTAAATAACTGTCCGCTCATCTTTGCTAAAAACATGATATAAATCGTTGGTTTTCGCCAAGCGTCGCCGATTGTCAAAGCGTAATAAGGCTACTCGTAGAAAAATACCGAGGATAACAAGTAAATATAAATATATCACCCCCCTCCCATTAAAAATTTTAAAAATACAGCGATTAACGGTAATAATTTCTGCTTCGTAATGATTGGTAAAAAAGGTTGTTTTTACGCACGTGTACACACACAATCGTAATATTTCGAAAAAATTGTAAACTATTGAAGAAATGAACGATGTAAAAAACATGTATGTTTCTTAATGTAATATTTTTTTAATTTGAGATACATAAAAACATGATTTGATTAGATCAGAACGCTTCCGCAAAATGTCGAGGAAATCGCTTCAGTGTGTTTTTGTTTTTTTTTAGATTCTCGATAACGGAAAACGTACCTTTTACATATATGTATATATATATATATATATATATATATATATATATATATATATATATATGTAGTTACGTATAAATGCATATCTACGTATATACATGTGTATTTATATGTATATAAATATGCACATGCATATTCATGTGTATATATATATATATTACTATATGTATGTGTATATATTAGTGCGTTTTATGTATGCATTTCTATATATATGCATAAATATGTGTATACGTATAAATGCATATTTATATATACATATATATATATATACATATATATATATATACATATATATAAATATATTTATATTAATATGTATATGTATATATATATATATATATATATATATATATATATACTCGCTGGCCACCCGGCTTTGTTCAGTGGTACTATACGCTGGGTTCGTGTAATTCAGTAAATTTCCATATACCAAATAAAAGGCTAGATGCTGTACAGGGATGTACTCACAGAAATAGGTTTCTGCTATCAGGCATTAAATTAAACTTAGGTAAAACCTTTTACAACAATAAGGATCCTCAGATGAAAGGAGGATCAAATTTTAATGTAGAGTTAAATAGCTGGGAATGATGCAATCTAAATTAAGGGTCCAAGTCTTATAAGCAAATATAGTTTCTATTATTCTAATCTGGGTAATGAAATATAGATAAAGTATTAAGCTCAACAAAGATTGGAAACTTTGTTCTATAAGGGTGAGCATTTTAGTATTTAATTGTAGCAATATTGATGGTGAAATAAGTGATATTCTTTCCAGATCAATAAAACAACTTAATAAACTAACAATTATTAATAAAAAATAAATTAGCAATTAGTAGATTGGAAATTAATTTAATTGATTTGTTTTATCCGACATCTTAAGCGTGTTGAATACCTATTGATTATTTACTCCTTGTTCTAAATGTCTTATCCAAAAATGCAGGGGTAGACACTTTCTTATAGGAGTGAAATACATGTAGCTATTAGGTGGTTTTGTTGTCAGAATAATAATTGGAGGATATATACTATATTATTTAGGTACCCAAAAACACAATATACGAATTAAAATGTTGATTCTGATGCCATAAGTAACCCAAGTAGATTATGAATAACAGATGTAGGTTAAATCAATGGGTAAATAATCAGGTTTAAGATAAAAAATATACTCTATATTCTTATTTTGTCAAATAAGCTATCGTAGCACTTTATATATCTGTGTAATAAAATACATTTTTAAATCGTAGACGCCTACTAACACTCAATAGATCTGAAACATCAAACGGCCTTAGTTATCCCCCTTTAACTGTTATGGTTACTAATATGACTTTTACTTCAACTGAATTCATCTACGTTAACAAAAGTTTACAACGTGATTGGATTATTTTCCTTCGTAACTGTTTTTTCATAACTATATAGAAAGATATTTGATTAGAACGATAACGAATTTTAAAATATTAAATAATGAAAAATAGAATAGACTCATTAACCCAACATCTTGTATGAGGATTACTAAATATAATGTATTCCTTTTCTTTGTTCTCCTATTCAATAAAATATTAACCCTAAAATGATCTTAAATCTAAGTAATAAAACAATCGATAAATTGTAAATAATGCTTGCCACAAATGAGCGAATACGAAACTAAAAATTAACCGTAACCTTATCGCAAGGTTGTTATTGACCACATTATAAATATAGAAATAGAATCAAAAAACTTTTTTTGAAAAATTAATTATGTGAAATAAAGAAATATAGAAATCTAATTCAGGAATTCAATAGATGGTATACATAAACAATTTTAAATAGCTACCATTTTTTTGTGGAAACTTCTTATAACTTGTTTTTTTAGATAAGGATACGAAAATTAGGTGATATATTAATATTTGAATGTTTTTTTTTCGGAGGATGCCTCCAGAGTAAATGTTTTTTTTTCACATGCCCCTTTTTACGTTAAGGGGATTTTTCTTAAAGAATGTTCTATTGTCAAGAGTGTTTTTATTCAAGAAGTCTGAAGAAATGCTGGTTGGGAAAATGTTCAAACGCCATAATGCTTGAAATTGTGGAACTGGCATGGAAACAATTGTAACTTAAAATGAAATACACTTTCTGTTGCTATCACTAACATTTTTGAAGTTTTGGTTTTGTTTATACAGTATATATATATATATATATATATATATATATATATATATATTTACATATACATATATATATATATATATTTACACATATATATATATATATATATATATATATAGTCTGAAGTTTTTAACCTTTAAAACTATACAAAAATATATTTTTTTATCATTCGTTAGAAAACCATCTAGTCAGTAAGTTATTTAATCACCTGCAATCACTGCATCAACTCGCTCTCGAATTTAATATAGTACCAATAATTTGTTTTTCAAGGGATCGTCAGTTGTTTACCATGAAACACTACTTCGGGGATTTAAAAACAAAACAGTATATTACATCATGGCTCACCAGCAGTGTTGATCAAACACCACCACCCTTAATATATATATATATATATATATATATATATATATATATATATATATATGTGTGTGTGTGTGTGTGTGTGTGTATGTGTGTGTGCGTGAGTGTGGGGGGTTTATTCGCAGTCAAACAACATCGCAGATCACATGAGCTCAAAAACCAGCCAAAAACCCTAAAGTTAAGGACTCGAATTGCACCCTTATTTGGTCTCATCAGTTTAACACATTCGAGGTCAAGATTCGAAATCTAAGCATAATTCACGCAACGCCACTTGAGCACACGTGCCACACACAAA
This sequence comes from Euprymna scolopes, assembly GCF_053919585.1. Classification (NCBI taxonomy): domain Eukaryota; kingdom Metazoa; phylum Mollusca; class Cephalopoda; order Sepiida; family Sepiolidae; genus Euprymna; species Euprymna scolopes. Next base: position 176,191,348 of record NC_136484.1, on the reverse strand, counting down.
ACAAAGACTCTTAACAAACCCATATTAAACAAACCGCAGTTACTCGAGTAGCAGAGTTCTCGCATCTTATGCAAGGTACTCTGGTTTCGAATATCGAATTTGAATATGCTACACTGATGAGCATAAACGAGGGCGAAACTTTAATCTTGGGTCACCGGTTTCTTGGCTGCTATGGATCATGTTAGATGTGACGTCGTTTTACTATAGGATAATTATATCATCTTTCACATTCTGATAATGCTATTACCAAATGCTCGTTAGGTTAGCATTTTGGATGACATTATTCATGGCGACTGCAAACTTTCTTAATGTGAGACATCGGCTTATGTTGTCACTAGTTAGATGGCCATACCATTTGTTAGAGGCGAAGTAAGTTCATTACTATGTCAGATTTTTCCGCAGTTTGCTTGATATATGTTAATCGATAGCATTTCCCGCGTGTAGTGCTATTGCTTAAGTTGCAGAATATCCGAAGTGCATGTAAAAGGATCGGGCTTCGAATCATGAGTTGAAGTGATGAACCCAAATATTATTATGATTATAGAAATAATTATATCATACTAGCAAAAGTACCCGTCGTTGACTGGGTTAAAAAGCAGCCTACAGAAAATGGACTTTGATTTATGAAAGTATGATAGGTTATGAAAAGGTAGGGTTGTAAACAGATAGCTTCGCATTTGGGAGTATCAAAACCAAAGCAAAATATGATGAAAGTAAAAATAAAATAGATAAACCCCATAATTTATTATACCATACCTGTTCACACTGAAACACTTATCACAATATTCTGTGGATCTATATTAAAAAAAAACTTGTTAACCTTTGTGACATATTTCCATTCTATGGAGGTCAGGACCGAACGACCACCCCATAATTTTATTATACCATATTTCTTCAAACTGAAACATAATTATCAAAGTATACTTACGCAGACAGATATGGAAAGTCTTTATTAAAGTGTGTGCCTATTTCCATTCTATGGATGCCAGGCGAGAACGCAGACCCCACAATTTTATTTTACCATCCCTATTAAAGTTAGAACATACTTATCAAAGTATTATTATGTATATCTATATCAAAAACACTTGTAAATGTTTTTTTTTTTTTTTTTTTTTCCATACTTTGTGGACCAGACGCGCACGCAGACCCCACAATTTTAATGAATCATTATTATGCCAGATCAAACATACCCATTCCTGTGTCTCGATACATCTTCTATCATTATATGTGATGAGTTTTCTAAAATAGTCAACCATATAGGAGCCTATTCGTGACCAGACACACATACTTAATCACCGCTCATCGTTTCTGCTCCTTTATTCTTATTTAGAAACTCAGCAGAAGCGTCTTAAAATCTCTCCATTTCGTCACGCTACCCACAATTTATCTTTCTTTTATTATAATATTTTGAACTCACTCTTTTTTTCCTTGTACCCATTTCACTAAATTTTGCCTTTTGGATGATATCGAAATATCTTCCAGTAACGCGATTTCTTTGATTTTTACTTCTGGATACTGGACTTTTACTAACTTTTCTTGGATTTAACCGTTATTGGATATTCTACTCTTCACCCGACCACCTACGTGAAATATTTTTTTTTCTTTTCTCTCCCCATTCCCTCTGCTTCACTATTTTTAATCTTTACCAAGTAAACTCTATGGCTCACTTGTAGTTTCATTAAATATTTTGCAAGCAAAATCCGATGCTGTATTTGCTAATTCCTACCCTCTGATGAGAAGGAAAGTATTTCTTCGAAACTCTGCGAATTAAGGACAATTCACTAAATTTATGTTTCCTTTTTGGAAATTAAATATGTTTTCACTCTTTTTCAAAGTGGTTTAACATGTTTTATTGATTCCTTGTTGGTTTTCATTCTTCAGACTCGAGACTTGCCACAAGGGATATTGAGATTTGGGGAAATCTTTTTAATCCGTTTTCAGTCAGGAATTTCACTGTCAATAGGGGTAACGTTCGAAGATTTGGCATTTTAAAACTCTACCAAACTCCTCCGCCAATTTGGGCTTAAACATTTTAAATTTTAGATGTAGCTTTCTTGGACATAGATCCAACTTTTTAATTTGATTATAGCCCAAAACAATAAATGTTAAGTGATCAAATTTGGGGTTAAATTAAAAACAAATACCTCTGTGATCTCTACAAATTACTCAGCCAATTTACAATCCTAACATGTGATATTTAACATAAAGTCTATTCAGAATTCTTTTTAATCGGTTTTTGGCCGAGAAGTTAAAATGATTTGACATTTGCGGCTTTTAATAAACTAATCAGCCAATTTTTGGTCTAAACATTTGAGATTTTATATAAAGGATATTCAGACATGCAGCAAGCTTTTTAATCAGTTTTTGGTTGAAAGGTTGAAAGAATTTACCTTCCAAACTCCACCAAACTTTGCCAATGTTCGATCTAAACACTGGAAATTTTAGATATAGGTTAACTGAACATGAACCAAACATTTAAATATATATGTGCATACGCACATAAACTTATAAATAGAACATAGGGCCCGAGCAAATCTGGGCTGAACTGTTAATATATATATATATATATATATATATATATATATATATATATATATATATATATAAATTACAATTATTGGATTGTACTTGGGCGAATGGAAAATTAAACTAACTTTCTTGGATTTTCATTTTTGGATTTTACCGTCATTGGATACTTTACCTTTCACCAGACTATCCATTCACGTGAAATCACTTTTTTTCTTTATCCTATTCCCTATGCTTCACTTTTTGTTATCAAGTAATATCTTTGACTTACTTGCAGTTCCATCAAATACTTTTGCAAGCCGATCCCGCATTTTGCTAAATCTTACCCTCTGATGAGAAGGAAAGTATGTCTTCGAAACTCCGCGGATTAAGGACTATCCACTTATTTAGTGTTTCCTTTTCAAATTAAATATGTTTTTTAACTCTTTTTCAAATTGTTTTTTTAACATGTTTTTTAACATGTTTTATTAACTATTTACTCTTATATATATATATATATATATATATATATATATATATATATATATTAATATATATATATATATATATATGTATATATATATGTTAGACTACCCATGACCCGTTGGGTCAGTATGTTATGTTAGCTATGTAATTATGTATGAGCGTGACACTTGTGACGTAAAGACAATATTTTTTTTTTTTACATAACAGAAACATTTCTATGAAAGTATATTAACATGAACACGAATATAGATAGATTTCTATGAGGCGTTCTGTTTATTATAATTGATTATTTTTGAAAAAAAATCACAGTTACTGAATTATAAGTGGTTGGCCATACTTATAGGTAAATGTGCACTGAACAGATACCATAATACTTATTATACTTAAATTCAAATTATGATATATCTGTTTTTTTACATCGTTCATTTCTGTATTCCGTTAAAGTTATTTTACACCATACTCGTCCAATGTTAAATAATAATTTCGAAATAATAATGTTAATATTTCAGCGTCCCAATTGTTTTTTTTTTCGCGTTTAAATCATCCAAATAAACAATTGTTAATACTTTCTGCATTTTTGTTTCACATCGTTTATTTCTGTATTATGTTTAAGTTATTTTAAATCCCACTCTTCCCATGTTAAATAATAATTTCGAAATAATAACGTTAATATTTCAGTGCGCAGGTCATGCGCGCATGCGCAACCGGGTGTGGTAAACCAGAAAGTGGGTTACATAATTGTTACAAGATGATTTGAGTTTTATAATTATATAGATTTCAGATTCTTAAAATAACAGGTGACGATCGGCATGTCTAGACTTGAAGCAAACGTTTGAAGTAATTAAAAATTTCAGCATGGTAACGAAACCACAGACAATCAAATAACTCCTTTCCTACTATAAGTGTAAGTGTACATTCGTTTACCAGGACCACACAAATTGGAGAAATTATTTTTTTCCGTATGGGTATATGTAGACTTCAGCCAACCGCTGATAGGCGTCGAAAATAGAGATGAGAATGTGTATTTCTAATTCAACTTTCTCACTGGTGAAAGGGACGAAAGCAATGTATTTTTTAATTGTATATATGAGACATGAACCGAATGTGTTCGTCATTGAAGATTAAAACGCAGTCTTAACAGCGGAAATTATATCTCTGGAAGATATAAACTGAGAATATGTTCCCTCGTGCAGCAATATGCGTCCTCCTACACAGGGGTAGAATTCAACAGACTATTATCTTCTCTTCTATTCTATCTTCTTCTTCTTCTTCTTCTTCTTCTATTCTTCCTTCTATCTATCTATCTATATAAATAAAATGAACTCATTTTTTCCCGTCTGATTTTGACATTAATAGGATTAAAAATCAAGATATTTCATGCAAATATAATATGCACAAACGGCAGAACAATATCTGAGGTGTGTTATAGGCTTATTATTTCTCAAATTCCTCGATAATCTTAGATTTCTATACTTTTTCTGCTGAGAAGTCACGGCCAAAATCGGTTAAGATCAATGGAAGTGGTAAAATATGTTCTCTCTAATAAATTCCTCCTCCCCCTGCCACCACTTAACACCGTTTGGGGATCGTTCACAAGGAACAGTTGAGAAGAGAACACCGGTTTGGCTTCGTAGTTCTTCCATGTGAAGTTATTTAAAATCACTAAACTAAGCTGCAGTGCTCTGTGGCGTAGTGGTTAGCGTGCTGGACAATTCACATTATATTTTCACGTTCGCGCCGACCTACCGTAGTCGGTTTTTTTCCTAAACAACTGGAATGGACTTTTCTTGGTGGCCGAACTGTTAACGTTGCAGATGATTTGTGTTTTTTTTTCACACTTTATTTTCCTACTTTTACTCATGACTCCGGGTTTGATCCTTCCTACTTACCTACCATAACATTTTTTAAAACTCCCCCACCCGTCCCGGAAACAAACACTCGGGCAACGCCGGGTACCCCCGCTTGTAATATAATATTTTCTATGAAAGAGAGTGGATTCAAGTTAGTATTTGAGCAGTGTTAATCTCATATGGATCTACTTGCTGATTTATGGAAGTGGATAAGACAATGGTCTTCTTCTAAGATTACAACATTATGGCTGTTTCCAAATCCAATTATTGATCAAATTCTTCTCAATCACCAGCATCATCACCACCATCATCACCATCATAATTTTAATCATCACGGTGTTGTTCTAGCGTCCACCTGATATCCATTAAACTTCTACCTTCGAGTAGATTCAAGCCTTGTAAGTGGCGGCAGCTTAGTAAAGCAAATTTTAATGTATATTCTTGGGTGGTAAAATGAGTCAACCCTTTTTTTAGGAACTTACGCAATGGGTTTTATGCAAGTTTTCCATTTGAGTTTTGGAGTATACGTATCTATGTTAGTTTTTGAATAAAAATATCTGTTATAAGAACATATCCTAAGCAAGATATCGAATTCCACATGTATTTGTCATGATTAATGATAACAAAACTAACTAATTGTTTTATTTTATTGAGAAAACATATATTTATAACCATGAAAATGCGATGGCAAACCTTGAATAGAAACACAACTCGAATATAGAAATCAGCACATTCAAATGATTTACTATAAAGCACTTCTTATCTAAATACGGATAGAAGTACAGGGAAATTCAATGTTTTTTTTTCAGATTATAAGCGTTGCTAATTTGTTTAAGATTGTTTTCACAGGCGTCGCTGAAAGGCATTTAAGAGTAAAAAAAAGAAAAGAAAGAATAGTCAAACATTACGTTCTAAAGTACAACAAATGAAAGCAAACCTTTTTATAGGTTATTTTATATAATGGATAAGGCGATCCAAGAAGGGAACTCTCGTAGGAATCCGTCACTCCAATTTAAATTCCGATATGTTACACATTTAAAGCAACACTTGAAATGCTTGGGAATATACAGATCCTATTTCTAGGCGACGCTAAAAGTGCAGACAATTTGTAAATGACATTCATTTTTTGTTTAGCCAGTCGATCACAATAATAGATCTTCTATTATTCAGGAGTAAATATAAACGCACGAGACGCTCATATGCTGTTATTTACTTTAAAACAATCTTATTCTGTCATATTATTTCAGGGGAGATAATATATTTTAATTAGACATGCTCATTGTATGTATCACACTGACGGAAAAGAACGTCTGGCAATAAGAGCAATTGTAGATAGACAATACGCTAATGAATGCAATAGATTTTCCTTACAGAAAAATATTAACAATGTGGAGAACAGATTTATATCAGAGAAAAAGCTGCCAATCAAATATACATACATATATATATATATATATATATATATATATATATATATATATATATATATAAGAAGACCGAAATATCGGTTTAAAATTATGTGCTTTGAAAAGAACATTTCCGTTTTGTAAGACTTTTCCTATTTCCACACGTCAACACATAGGAAATATATACAACAAAGATATAAACATTTTCATATTTTACGTATTTATTTTTATCCGTACATACACGCACACACACACACATATATATATATATATATATATATATATATATATATATATATATATTGATATATATATATATATATATATATATATATAATACAGAAAGTCTTAAGATGGGACAAGTCATAGGTACCTTCGATAATTAGAACCGTTTTAGATATCCATATGAAGCACTATTCAGTCAATACTCAACAGTGGATATTATACACTCCTGGTCAAAATCGTACGACCACTTAAGAAAGTTTACGCATATTATCGAATTTTAATCAAACAAATGGTTGAAACCATTGCCAAAAGTGAGAATATTATGGGGGAAAAATGAAATCTGCTTTATTACAAACCTTAACCCTGATCTAATAATTATTTTAAAAAACAACAATCATTTTCACCTGGTCAAAATGATAAGACCTCTGATAATTTATCTAACAAAAATCAATTATTAATTACCAAAAAAAGTCTCAGTATTTTATATAGCCTTCATTATTACGAATTACTTCAAAAATTCTCTTCGGCATGCTTGCGGCTAAGTTTTTATCAGTTGCGAAGGAATATTATCCCATGTACTAAACACTGAATCAGAAAGTTCCTTTATCGGATCATACTGAATTCCATCCTTTAACACTTTTTTTTGCCATCCATCCCCAACGATTTTCAATGGGATGTCCGGAGAACATGCTAGATGATCTAACAATTCTATATTATTTGAAGAAAGTATCCTCGTGCTTGTCGTGAGGTGTGTATCGCAGCGTTTGCTTGATGGTAAATACAATTTCTTCCACACAGACGTAGAGCTTCAGTCCTGATAGATGCATTTTCAAGCATTGAAATGTACTTCAATGATGTTTGCTGACCTTTCACTACTTGACACTTTAGGGTCCCAGCTGACGAGAAAGCATCCCAGATCATTAAAGACCCTCCTCCACTATGCCGAGTTGAAAAAGTCTCTTTGGGCAAATGTTTATCATGCCAATAGTGTTGAAATCGATCTGGACCATCTAGATTAAACCTTTTCTCATGGGAGAAAATTACATTTTCCCACTTTTCTTGTTGGCGGCATATTTAATTCGGTTATTTTTGTGCTTTTCAAGAAGACGTGGTTTCTGCATTCGCTTTAAATAATTGAACCCCTTCATTTTCAGATGCCTTCTGCTGGTTTTAGGACTACATTCTGCTACTGTTTTGCTTTTCAATCGACTTGAGCTCATACTGGAGTTTTTTTTTTAACTTCTGATACGGCGATCCAGTGATGGGGTTATTTTTTTGGTCGACCTGGACACTTTATGAGCCCATATCGATTTGGACTTCTTAAAAGATTTGTGATGACCGTTTTGCAACAATTCACTTCGTTTGCAATGGATCTATGGGAGAGTCCACCCCTATTAAGCTCGAAGATACTTCCTCTGTCAAACTCTGATAACGGTTTCCCTTTTGCCATTTATAATTTAGTAAGATGTTTTTATCCACTAACAAGTTGCTTTTAGTTACATAGAAAGCTTTTCGTATTCATTTTTTCAAAACTAGCCGATTTTATTAAAGTGTTCTTATCATTTTGACTAGGTGAAAATGTTCGTTTTTTAAAAAATAATTATTAGATCAGGGTTAAGGTTTCGAATGGAGCAGATTTAATTTTTTCCCATATTTTCCCTTTTGGTAATGGTTTCAACCATTTGTTTGATGAAAAATTCGATAATATGCGTAACCGCTTACTTTCTTAGGTGGTTTTATGATTTTGACCAGGATTGTATATATATATATATATATATATATATATATATATATATATATATATATATATATATATATATATATATATGTGTGTTTGCGTATATGTATATGTATGTATATGTATGTATGTATGTATGTATACCTGTATGTATGTGTGTATGTATATATATATATATTTGTATATGTGTATATATATATATATATATATATATATATATATGTATATATATTTTGTCAACAACCAGAGAATTTCCTTGTTTGACACATTTGTGTATTTGGGTAGTACTCTCGCCAGAGATGGAACCCTGGATACTGAGGTCAACTATAGGATACAGCATGCCACTAAGGCTTTTGTTGGCTTAGAGAAGCGAGTATGGTCTTACAGGGGTATAACTATTCATACAAAGATCAGTGTCTATCAATCTTGTATTTTACCATCCCTGATTTACGCTTCTGAAGCCTGGACAACTTATGGTAGACATAGAAAAGTCATGGAGAGAGTGCATCAGAAATTTCTGAGAAACATTCTGGGCATCAGGTGGAGCACTTTTATACCTGGTATTGATGTTCTCATGTGGGCTGACGTACCTTGTATCGAGCAGTTGGCTATACGCAACCAGATGAGGTGGGCTGGACATCTGAAAAGGATGGACGACGATATATTGCCACAGCACCTGTTATATGGTGAAATTACACAAGGAAAGCGTCCACAATATAAACCGAGGAACAGCTTAAAGGATAACATCAAAGATAATCTTAAAGCTCTTAGTATTTACGTGTTTAGTTCGGAAAGTGCTTCCAATGATTGTAAAAAAGTGGCGTTCCTTGGTCTATCATAGCTGTGATAGTTTTGAGAAGAACAAATATGAGCATGCAAAAGTGAAGCGTGATATCCGGAAGAAAAATCTGTCAGATATATCAGGTCTATCGGAGCATTTAATACAGAATCACACCTGTGATTTAGTCGGTAAAATGTATTTATCCGGAGCTGGCCTAGCGAGCCACAAGCGTTCACATGGAGATCAATATTTCTTTGATGGGGAAAACATTGCAGGCTCAGATGTTCTGTTTGCTCTGTGGTCTTTAAATCGAGTGGAGGCCTGAAGCGTCAAATGAGCGTCCACAGTAGAGCAGCACCAGTTGCCATCCCTCAATCTCAGCTTAAGTCTGATCTTTGCAACAGATTGTGTAAGAGCAGTGATGGTCTGAATTGCCACCTTCGTTCCAACAGAAAATAGGAATTGATGTATCTTGATCACATCTCCACATGTATATATGTATGTGTTTATAGGTGTATGTACATGTATATAATTTAAAAAAATAAAAAATAAAAATATATTTCAAAAATACATAAACATGAATGAGTAATCAACAATAAAGCAAGGGAAACAGGATCTTCTTCTGTCAAGAAGTGACACTCACCATGTATATATATATATATATATATATATATATATATATATATATATATATATATATACTAGCAAAATACACATCGTTGACTGGGTTCAAAAACAGCCCACAGAAAATGGACTCTGATTTATTAAAGTATTATAGGTTATGAAAAGAACGGGTTGTAAAGAGATAGCTTCGAATTTGGGGCTATCAAAACCAAAGCAAAACATGATGAAAGTAAAAATAAAATAGATAAACCCCATAATTTATTATACCATACTTATTCACACTGAAACTCTTATTACAATATTCTGTGGATCTATATAAAAATTCCCTTGTAAAACTTTGCATTCTATGGAGGTCAGGCGCAAACAAACACCCCATAATTTTATTATACCATATTTCTTCAAACTGAAACATAATTATCAAAGTATACTTACGCAGATAGATATGAAAAGTCATTATTAAAGTTTGTGCCTATTTCCGTTCTATGGAGACCGGGCACGAACGCACACCCCACAATTTAATCATACCATCCCTATTTAAGTTAAAACATACTTATCAAAGTATTATTATGTACATCTTAATAAAAAAAAAACACTTATAAACTTTTTGTTTTAATTTTTTATTTCCATACTTTGTGGACCAGGCACGAACGCACACCTACAATTTTAATTAACCACCGTTCTGCAGGATCAAACATACCCATTCCTAAGTCTCGATACATCTTCTATCATTATATGTAATCAGTTTTTTAAAATAGTCAACTATATAATAGCCTATTCCTGACCAGACACACACACACACACACACAAACAAACACACACACATAAACACACATACATTCAGCTTTATATTATAGATATGTATATCTTTATATAATGAATATCGGTGAAAATATAACTTGTATGGACACTTTCTATAAATTCTGGTTTAAATTTCACTCAATGAATCAATCCGAACTGGATTAATTAAATTTTAATTAGTCCCAAATTCATGGACGGATTTCTCTGAAAGCGTACGAAATTATACGACTTTCAATCTGCAGAGAGGATTCTCTTTTCAATATGTTACAATAAGTTAATTGTTCTTGCCTCGAACGGCCAACCTTTTCATGCGATTTACAGCGTCTTTACTTGCTGTCCTCGTTATTCTGATTGACGGTTCGTGCAGTCAAAGGAATTATTTGGGAATTGGATATTAGATTGCCAAACCAATCGCCATGGCAATGGTAGATATGGGCTGACAGATTATCTTTACATGGCAATTTCCCTTTATCCGAACTCGTCGTGGTTCAGGAAAGGATTAATTTGTGGCTTTAAAAGCCGACGTTGGCAAATGTTACACACGTCCGCATTCTATGCAAGTTAAAACAATGAACTGGTGCGTTGCTATTCGGTCATGATAGAACGAAGACAAAAGAATATAACGGAGGACTTATTAGTTTTATTATTGGAAATAATGAGCTCATATTGGATGTAATGTGCACCATTTCAACCAATGTAACCTTACATGAATATGCATCTTAAATTCGGGAATCTGTATGAAAGTTTGTATGGGACGTTTAATTTAATACATGGAGATAGCTTGTCCTTGTCCCGTCAGCAAAGTCACCTGTCACATGAGATAAAGTGCTAAAGAATAATCTGCACCCATTGACAGTATTCTATTGGCTGAATGTCCTATCTGTTGTCCGGCTTTAATAAGCATAACATTACGAATTATCAAGACTTCAGACAACCCGTATTTTTTATTTATTTGTGAAACATGTACAAAGGTATTCACATTGATTAAATAAATTGGTCCGTTAGAAATTATGAAAAGATTACAAAATTTAGAATTAAGATTCTCGAGTTTGTTTCAGGACGCGCCTGGATTATGTTGAAGGTTACACCAAAAATAATCTTGGAAAACAAACGTCCAAGATAAAATAATACACATTATTAATTCTCCAACATTTTCGAGATCACGTCTTACAAGACAGTTTATTTCATCTGACGGAATATAAATATTATAGTGCAACCGTCAATTGCAAGTGATCAATTAGTCAACCTTAGTAAATGGTAATCCCGTAGAATGTAAACAATGAAAATAGCATGATTCTTAAGTTAGGCAATTTCAAATTAAGCATTTTTTATCCCAGGACTAAAAACGTTGACTATTTACTTCGCATTATGCTATTTGGTTTGATTTAAATATTTCTAATAAAAAAGTGTTGTTTTTCGTGTGAAAATGTGTATGTTTATACTGTACTATCGAATTTAGCAACTCATGTGCGATTATAGCAACAGATTTAATATGGTTGCAAAATCCAGGTAGTATCGTTAGATCCTAACACAATTCTGACGCAAATATTTATTACATTCAAGCGAAATAAATTAATCGTGTGACAAGTTATGTGCAGATTCTATAAATCTTAATATATACCTCCTAAAGCAAGTATCGAAATTTATGAAATTTGCATTTCGTAATGTGTGTGTAAATATTGCATATTAACAGTATTCGTTTGTTTTGCAATATGCTTCATTTCTCATCTAGTTGCTGATTTATTGTCAATAGTAAATCGAATATTACGTAGACGTAAATGTCTTGTAAATTACGGTTGTTTTAACTCATAAAATATTAACTATTTTAGGAAGTGATAGTGCGAAAATAAAGACATAAACGCTGAACACGAAAAATATATAAACGTCATTTTCTAATTCTTAAAAATATGCTGTATTCTATCGGGCTTACATCTCTACATAAGGATTATTCATTTAATTCGACAAGTTTGTTTAATCTCAGACATTATTATAACAAATGCATAGGTACAAAAAAATAAAACCCAAATATCATTTTTGTAAAGGTTTTTCGGTATTAGAAGGGTATCCTCACGAATATATTAAGCAATTACTTAAAAAAAACTGCCTGAGCCATTTTAAGAAAATATAGTAAATTACACAGAAATTATCACATTAAACATGTGTACCGAACGTGATGATAGGATAGATCCTTAAAACTGATGGTGACGCCATTGTTGCGTGAGTTGTTTAGCTTTTAATAATTTGTAATATTGTCTGCACAACACTAAGTAGAATTTTGCGGAGCAAATCAAAATATTTACAGAATTTACAGGGGCATCTATCTGGTTAATGTGAGTATTTTAAATGTATTTTATAATTATACATATGTCATGAATTATAGCTGTTTACTCATAAAATTGTAAGATTTATAAAACACATTGTTGCAACACACAATGCCTAAAAACGCTCTCAAATCTTCACTCATTATTTATCTCTCATATAATATTTTACCTGAAGAAATTTCCCTCTGAACCAAAGTATCGTAGTTTTACCATAAAAGATGGCACATACTGATTCATTACGTCTCGTCTATTAGCCACTACCTTATGTAATTTTCGAACACAATTTTAGACCAATAGGATCGTGATAAAAAATTGCTTTATTGTATCCTAGAAGCAACACCATCACACTCACGACATTTATATCTTTATACATATTTAGTTCTCTCACTTCTACCAGTTTTTAGCATACGTATTCTACATTTCTACATTAGTTACATTACCTTCATCGTTACTGGCTATTAGCTATATACATGCCATAATATTTCCATTACCCGATTAAAAATAATACATTCTCTCTTCCCAAAATCTTCCTATCTGATTGAGTGAGGCCGGCTAATTCTATTATTCCAGAAAAATCGATACATAAATGAACACGTGAACCTTCATTTATTTTTCGATTTTGGAGCATCCTTACAATCTTTAAACGATGCTATTTCTTGTTTTCTTTTGTCTTTATTTTTTTGGAGGAGTCCTTTTTATTATATTTTTCTTATTTTCAAAACATTTACTATTACTGTGAACGATTATATTTACTTGTATATTTTCCTACGCTTAAGTAGGTTTCAATCATGTTATTTATCGTGTTAACCGTTTACAACCGTTACACGATGTTTTTTTTTGTTTTTTTGCTTTGTTTACGTTTGTTGACAAACAAAAACATTATCAAATCTTTCTATATTTTTATAAATAACATTAGACCAAAAGGCTTAACCAGAAAAAAAATCATTTCTACTATTTTACATCATTTTTTATATGATTAAATTTACGACATTGGAGACAACCATTATATGTTTAAGTTTTAAACATGGTTCCACAAAAGAGCGCTAAATAGGACAAAATTGGCATTAAAAAAGCCAATTAGTCAAACCTTAGAAAAATCAACATTTTAAAGCAATACGACGAATACCATACAATGATGATTTTTGTAGGTTTTCGACTATGCTGAAGAACACAATAACCGGTGGAGAAAAGTAGTTTTCAAAATATAAAGACATATTTTATACACTATAATTCAGTGGCCGTCACATTTGCACGCACACACGAGAAACACATCTTCTCTCAGTCCGACACTGCCACCCACAATTTTTTGGGGGGTGGGGGGTTATAGTCTTTGCGTTAGGGTCTGCTGACAATGAATATCAATGTTAAATTTGGGACAAATAATTTGGCACCCCCAACCTCATAATATGGGATGTTTATTCAAAAAGTCGTTCTTACCATAGCGAGGTTGGGCGTGTCTATTCCGAAAGCTGTTTTAAACGTGAGGGAGTTGCGGTTGTCTATTCTGAAAGCCATTTTTAACATTACAACCGTAGTTTTATATTTTACGAGGGTGGGGTGGTGTAAATTCACAGCGCAACGCTGGTTAATGGCCCCTGTTACCGATATAAATATTTAGCATGCTTTCAATTCAAATAAAATGACTGTAAATTTATGTTAAAGTTATGTATATATATATATATATATATATATATATATATATATATATATATATATATATATATATATATATATATACATACGGCCACGACGGCGATGATATATATAATTATCCAAATACCTATAAAGTTCTTTCCCATCTTTATTATCAATGCATTTGCCTACTTTTTCTATTTAAAAATTATTGAAAAAAACTTCATTAATATACTTAGGTAGAGACACATGAACGACTAGATGGAGTTTAACTAATTTTCATATAAATTTGAAAAACGATCATTAATTACTTATGCATTCTTATGGTTTCTTATTAGATGATTAGTTTCATTTCACTATAATGCTAGATTCTATTTATGAAAAGTTTCTACATTATACATAATTGCGGAGAATCTAAGATGAAAAGGTTCTAACAATATATATATATGTATGTATATATATATATATATATATATATGAGCGTGTAGATATGTGTACGATATCCTTCGATAACAGTCCCTTCTGAATATGTGATCTACAGATCAAAGATTTGACATATTGGGCATGTGAACCTGTGGGCGTACACTTCTGATTTAAGTTTGTGCTTATAAAAATAAATGCTAAACGCTCAACTGTAAAAAAAGCACAAATGGCATTGGCAGGATTAAATCGACTATCTTTTGTATATGCGTACATATACATATTTATCTTTAATTTTAGTCCTGCTTATCTGTTTGGCGATAGAGCAAACTACTTCGACATCTAAACCGCTAAATAAGGACTCTGGCTTGAGACACAGAACATATTAGTTTAGATCCCAGCAGACGGCAGCGAAGTCACAGTTAAAAGCTTTTGAATGCATTGTCATTCTCAGTCGTTTTGAATGACATTTACGAGTTATATAAAAGTTAATTTCAATTGTATTCTCGCCGCTGTTAACGTTCGCCAAGAGGTTTGTTCCATTGCTAATTGAGCCAAAAATGGCTTCGTTACCTGATTCGAATCTTCAGACCAGCTGTTATCGTGACTCCCTGTAGTAGTCATTTATGAAAGGAGAAGCAGGTGTATCCGGCGTTCCCCGGTTGTGAAAAGGTGTTATAGTAAGAAAAACATGGGAGAACCAAAACAACAGAAGGCAGCCCGGATAAAGAGGGGTGTTAAAAGAAAGTTGTAGTAGTGGAGGTACCGGCATTGTCCGGATGTGTCGAGATGGTGTAGTAAGGAACTCCGAAACAAAAAAAGTTTTACAAAAAAGTGGTAGTAGCGGGTGGAGGGAATCAAAAAAAACAGTAGGCAGCTCGGGTGAAGAAAAACGTAGTAGTAGAAAGCCAGGCTCGAAACTCTAACGCGAAGGAGGAAAAGAAGGTGAAAAGAAGGAACGTTTTATCTTATGCGTCCATGGCGAAAGCGGAAGTTGCGAGCGTTGTAATTAAGGGTAGTCAATCGAAAGGAGACGATGACCTGCGAAAATGTCAACGAAAAAACGACCCCTAATTGCGGGTAAAGGAATATATGCTTTTGGTCAATTATTCGGTATTTAACGTCCGACACGTCGAGGTTACAACAGATACCTATTTCGCAAGGACCTGTCGCGTGTGCCGAAGGTTTTATGACAGACATACAAACAAAAACACACACATTTTGCATTTTAAATATTAGTTGAGAAACTATATATATATATATATATATATATATATATATATATATATATATATATATATATATATATATATATATATATATATATATGGTTGTCTCGTCGATGTGTGTACCAGTCGTCTCTACCAAACGACTTTCTGGTCTACAGACTTAAAACCTGATATATAAAGGATTTTCAATTCTTGACAACGTTCTGAAGATACGTTCATGAATTTATTATGTCAATTTTTTAATTTATTCCGACCTTAACTCATCAGAAGAAAATGAACCCATAAATATGTAATATTTGTAAACTGGCACGTACATATGCAGGGGGTTTGACAACTCACTCAAAGATGTATAATATAGCCTTCTAATGAATCATATATATATATATATATATATATATATATATATAGATAGATAGATAGATAGATAGATAGATAGATAGAAAGATATGTTTTTGCGTATTATAATATAATCGGAAAAATATATGCTGTCTTGATTCTAAAATTCTGAAGCCATTTGGTGAATATATGATTCTGGATTTGACTAAAGTATATATCGATAATTTATATTTAACAGCCTAAATATTATTTTAGTCACTAAATTTTGGACAGAATGTATACTTCAATCATTTTTAAATAATGCATTTTTATTTTGTAAATAAAGCATATTAACCATTTCTAAAAAAAGGTTTTATTGTAACTATTTTATATTTAATGCATTTTTTTTAAATATCGAATGTAGTACCATGATCAAGAATAAGATCGCTATTTGAATAGTACTTATTGTAATTTTTTTTCATTTTTACCTCAAACAAGTCACATGCCCACTTTGATGTAGGCGACTACTATCGAGGACACGTATTATAGCAAGGCTATGGGTGGAGTCGATTCTAGTAAAATTGCACTTGAACTTCTGCTTGCCACTAGAGTTGGGAAAATATGAACTCGGAAGTGAGTTCCAGTGTCTAACGTGATGTGGAAGTATTTATTAGAGTACAAGGCCTTCTTATATCTAGGGATATCTACTGTGTAAGGGTAGAACGTTACTGCTTGTCGAGTTTGTCGGGGGTATTTACGTTGAGGAGGTACTAGGAATTGTAGTTCGTCAGAACATCCACCATTAAAATACTTGTAAAACCGGCAGAGGAATGCAACATTTCGTCGAAAGTAGAGTAATTGAAGCTTAGATTACAGTTCAGGACCTATCAGGTTGGCGACTCTCTTTTGAACCCTGTCCATGAGCGAGAGACTAGCAGCAGGTGCACAAGCCCTAATGTGACAACGATACTCCATACATTAGGAAATGATTGCCTTTTAGATTCACAAGATAATTTAAGGTGTAAGTAACTTTCTGCTAATTATCTTTAGCCATAGCTATTGGTGATTTAAGGGATGCCTTTAAATTATTGGAGGAAACAAGCTTTGTCATGGCAGCTTTGTCATGGCAGCATTGAATGTGATCATAAACTACAGATTGGACCACTACAGATTGAGGTCTTTGTCTAGTGTTTCTACAATTTCCGTAGATATGTGTTTATTTGTTTTCCCTTCCTGCCTATTATAGGTGTCGTCAGAAAATATACCCATCTCAGAGACAGTTTTATTAGGCAGGTCATTTATGAATATTAAGAAATATAAATAGGTCCAGAGATTACAGTTAGGGTATCTGCTGTAGAACGGGTTTGCTTAAATCCATATTGTTGATCTGTCAGTAATTTAGAAAATGGTAGGTCAGGGGCTAGAGCTAGATTTATTATGTATTCAAATATTTTGGCGAAAAGCGGGAGGAGGCTAATGGGGCGATAATTTAATAGATCAGTTCTTTCGCCAGAATTCTTGTAAACTATTACCACAGAAGCAGTTTTCCCTTCGCCAGGAAAGATCCATTACGGCATTTTTCTAATAGCACAGCCGGGAGGAGGTCGGGTCCACATGCCTTCGAGGTGTTTAGGTTTTTTTTATATCATGCACGTTAGAAATGGTAATTTTGCAGATCATCCAATGGGGCGTCAGTCCGCAAAGAAAAGTCACGGAGGGCGTAGTTTGCTGGGTTCAATATGGAGTTTGAGACAAACCCACTGACAAGCATGTTAATCTTCTCGAATGACGTGCAAACAACTTCATGACTGTGTTGGACATTGAAGTAAACAAATACATGTACTTCGCGCTAGTATAGAGGGAGATGAGATTTCAGTAATCAGCATAGTCGTCATGTTTTAGAAAATTGTCGCGGTGGAGTTATGGAAAAACGTACCCCCCAATAAAACACGAAATTAGTGTATTCTTCATAGAGCGATGCTCATCGGTTAATACGTTTAATTTTGTTGCTTCATTTTAGCAACGCCAATCGGTTAGTATGTTTAATTGTGTTAGATTTTTTAGCACGATTTTAACCTGTCGATTGCAACGACAATCGTTAATACGTTTAATTGTTGTGTTTTTTTTTAGCGACGCCAATCGGTTTTGTTGTTTTGAGCGATGCCAGTTGGTTCATATGTTGATTTTGTTTGTTTATTTTTCAGCACGATTGGTATACGTAGGGAGCGGCGACAATCGGTTAATAGGTTTTATTTAGTTCGTTTTTTAGCACGATTTTGTTCTGTAGAGATCAGTGTCATATTGTAGAATTTCTAACGCGTTTGTTTATTTATTGTAAAAGTGAATTCCGTAATATGCGAATAGTCAGGTATCAGCCAATCAGAATTAGCGAAATTCAGAAGGGAGATTTTAGTATTTCTGAATTGGGAAATTGAAAAATCATTTTACCTAATAACCAGTTAATGGGGGCGCATGCACAATATCGTAGGGAAATATAGAATTTGACCCGACCACAACTGGTAGCTGTGGGAGCACTGAATATTGTGAGATCAAAATAGGAACTTCTTCCTCTGTCGATGTGGCGATTGATATTGCGTGGCCTATCGTATGTAATGTAGCATTTTCCTATCACGAGTGAATGTAGCAGAAATTATGGTCGTAAGCTCAGGGTAGATGTACGAAATTTGTATGTGACATCTGTTGTTGTAAACCTACGGTATTTTGTCCAGAGGGGAATTTCTGAGATCAAAATATTATATATAGAGATTACAAGACAGTAAACTTATTTGGAGCTACCTGGTGCATTGGTTATTAATAGCAGAATTGCTTCTATATTTGTGTGGTGAGACGACAACAACTATAGAAGGTTGTAATTGCAGTAAATGAACTCAGGAGAATTAGAGTTCCTATCAGTCGCGGTTACCACCTGATGAAGGCGAGTGGAATATTTTGCCGAAACGTCGTGAAAAAACTATTAAAAGATAAGCATAATGGTTGGCAATAAATAAAATTAATAAATTATACTCATCTCAATTAATTCCAATAAAAATAATATATACTATTCGGTACGGACCCGACCATGAAAGATAAATAATAAACATGAATTCATAAGACCAAAAAAGTCAACGTTGATCGCCCTTCGGGCCCCGTGGCACAGCTGATAGAGACGTTGAATCTCCACGGTTCAAGGTGAGAATTGTCAGAGAGATAGCGGTTTCAATCCTACCCAAAGCCGCTAAAAACATGGTGAGAGAGCAACAACTATGGAAGGCAGAAATTGCAGTGAATGAAGTCAGGAGATTCAGAGTTCCTATCCGTCGCGGTTACTACCTGACGAAGGCCAGAGGAATAGTTGGCCGAAACGTCGTGAAACAACTAAAAAAATATGAGGACAATAGTCCGCACTAAATAGAAATAATAACTAATACTCATTTCAATGAATTCCAAGTAAAATAATATATATGTAAGTTACTTTTGGGTATGTCTTTTAGCCTAGCTTCTTTTAATTATCTTTTCATGGCTCCGATTTTTTTGCTCAATCAATTTTGACTCTGCTAGCACTTTTTTGTTATGCCTATCAGAATACGAGCCAATGCTACCCACTATGTATTCGTTGTAACGTGAGTTCACATAGTTCACCATAGCATTATAAAATGGAAATATTTCTTGCAAATCTAAGCATCTAGCTAATAATTTGCTACCCATGAACATAAAAACAGATCTACAAGTAACGCTTTGTGAAAAGTATTATAAGGAGATCTATATGATTCCCCAATAACTATATACAGACAGCAGTGAAACTAATTTATTAACTGCAAATTGACCGACAAAGCTTTATGGAAAAGCACGAGTACGCCCCAAAACGAATTGCTTAAGATTGTATCTCTTTTTAAAAAAGAATGTTCTAACTGATGACACAAGGAACTACCGAATAAAAGATTCTAAACGGAGTCAATTAAGAATATTTGGAAAGGGAAAATTACTCTTGCATGATGAAGTGGCTTAATTTAATTACATTCACATTGGAAGCGGCCGATATCTTGTGTAATTCAAGTCAGCCAACAAAAACCTCTTATTAGGTACTCACTCACGAATTATCCTCAATTACCACGAAATCACGGCCATTACCTGTTAATGAAAGACAGCAATTGAGACGCTATGTGCTCTTTGAAGTTATTAACTTTATTTGGCAAACATTGAAATTCTACTGATATTTAGATGCAATTAAATTTCAGTTACATCGGTAAGTGATTTTTCTTTAATCCTTATGACACCGCAGAGATAAATATTTGTACTTCTATGTGTAAATAGTGATATTTACACAGAGTTTATTGAACTGAATAATATTGTCTCCGATGGCAAAAATTTCAGATAGGAATACGAGAAAAAGTAATGCACGTACTAACGATGGGGAATTTCGTAGAGTTGTTCAGAAAAATTATTTCGAGACAATCATGGCGAATCGAAACAATCAACAAATTGACGGATTTTTTTAGCTACATCTACAATTGTGATTTTCTTGAAATTCTCAAACATTCTAATAAAAAGTTAATACCGAAGAAAAGTACACAAACAGTAGTTTTAAAATTTTTTACGTCAAATGCCATCCTATATGTTAAGATTGTTCTATAAAAAATGGGTATATAGAGGAGCCAGGGGAATGTAGCCAACCCATTAAATCATAATGTTTCTGCTAAATTAAAATGGAGTCCAAATAGACAAAACTAGATTGCCATCCTGCGTAGATAACGATTTTATCACAAACATGTTCCTCTACATGTGTAGCAATCTGATACGTGCGAAGAAAAAGCAACGTTGCCAAATGTAAGGAGGTTCAGCTCAGTTTATTCTTTTCTGCCTTAACTAATAAGAGAATCGCTTCGACATCTAGTCGGCGATGTCCTATTCTCTACAATAGTTTCTCACATAAGAACATTTGTTAGACTTTTTCTACACTATCGTTATTTCCATGCTAGGTGTACGTATAAGCTTCAATTCAAACATTCAGAGTAAAAAACGCCTCTAGCTACAGTATCTGTAAATATATTCCTTGCTTAGATACGTGAACACAAATATCATAAAATTATGTGGAATATTCTATACTCGAGCACATCTTACATCTCAGGGAAACAAACAGATCAACCTACACAAGAGATAATGAAATATCAAGAATATCAAAAATTGTATTTTGCCGTCCCAGCATTTCCCTCTATAAAGATCAAAGAGATTGTAAGATGCTGTAAGTACACGGAACTTATGAGAAGATTGAAAATAAATCAGAATATGAGAACGTAAGGAACCTACCAATATATTACAAGAACATAAGATAGAGTTCCGAAAAAAGATTGTAAAATATCGGAATAAATTCAAAATAACTTAAGAAACGTCAAAATCGGAACTATAAAAGTGTCACCCTAAATAAAACAACACTAGAGTTTTATTTAAAAATGTTTGTTTAAAAAAATCAATTCCTGTAACTTGTAGTAGAGCTGACTTCTAATCCATGTAATTCCATTCAGCTTCCAGTTTTTAATTTATGTTTGATTTCTTTAAATTTATAATAGATTTTCTCGTCCAGAGATGTCCTGATATCTAGCAAGGTTATTTTATTTACAGAAGAAATAGTTACGACAATTCTATTTATTTTCAGTTAGTGATATGGGGATATATTAAATATTTCACTAGATGAGTGCGTAGTTAAAGGATAATCTAACTTTCAAACCTGTTCCCCCCAAGATCGCCAGGACATGGAATATGTACATACATTAAAGATGGCTTTCTATGTAGTATGGATATCTCCAGAGAAGATGCTAACTTACCTTATATGTGTTTCCGTGTTTCACTTGCTCACACGACTGCATTTGTATTTGCTCTCTATCGTTCCTACAATAGCGGAGTTATTATCTTTAAATGCATATCTGAGAAAATTGAGCCCATCCTGTCTGCTCATTCTTCAGCATAAATTCACGTCTTCGTAGACTTCTGTGTTCACAATGTAGAATAGTTAAGGCACTCACACGAGTCAGCTGATAAGGGGAGGTTCTGTCACGATTTCTCCCTTGCTTATTATCTCACTCAGATTATTCATGAACCCACCCGTGTGCCCGATCCTGACGGTCAGCATGCAAGTCTCATAGATCTTTTTTCTCACAACTTGCCCTGAGCGATGCTGATCTTCCGATCTGTCTCCACTGTGATCTTGCAACTCATTTGTATCAGTTAATATAAAAACCAAATGTAGTAAGTCCTGACGTACCTCTCCATCGTACAGTATATCGATATACTATGGCTGACTGGGATAGCTTCCATACATTTATATCAGATCTACTTCTGTGTTCCATGTTTAAAAAGGATATGCCCTCTATAGTTTCAGCCCTCACAGGATGGTAAATTGTAGGTATAGTCTGAGTCATACCCTCAAAAAAATTCAGCAAAAACCTAACAGCCAGCTGTGGTCCTTGCCAGAATGTGTTGCTGCCATCTAAAATAAAACTCCTATCTTTATATTATCAACGCTCTGATCCCCATCTGGCATCAATTGAAATGGAATGCCCTCGTCTAGGAGAAGCCCAATGTTTTGACAAGCTTCTGGGTTTGACCTTCACTCCTGATCTTAAATGGAACACGTACATCCAGTTCTACCGCTCCAGAAGATATCTCACTACTGATGCAATTCTCTATCTATATAAAAGCAAGTACGTCCAAGGATGGAATATTGCTGTCATATCTGGGCAGGAGCTGCTAAAAACAGCCTATCCTGACTTGACAGAGTACAAAATAGACTTCGTGGCTTAGTGGAGGATGTCCTTTTCTCTTCTCTCCAACCTCTCTCCCACAGTAGAGACGTTGCAAGCCTATCTTTGTTTTATCGTTATTTCCATGGCAGGTGCTCATCTGAAATCAAATTTCTAGTCCCCCTTCGCCAATCTTTTACGAAAAAACACCCGTCTAGCTGAATCCACTATCAAAAATGTCCCCACTCTTTATCTATGCCAAAATCATAACGTAGATTCCATGAACAAAGCTTATTTCTTATAACTGCACGCCTGTGGAACTCTGTTCCGTCTGCCTGCTTCCCTCCTGACTACAACTTGGATGTCTTCAAGTCCAACGTAAACAAATTCCTGATGAACCGCCCCCTATAGTAGACACTTTATTAAATATCAACACTAACGTACTGTACTTACAAAAAACCTTATCCCTGAGTGGCTTCCGGACCTTGATAAGTGGTGACCACCTTGTAAAAAAATGGCACAGAGATCATTTGTTTCCATTACTTCCAACGAAATAGATGTACTGAGAATACAGCCGCTTTCAGGGGCGTCAGCAACAACTGTAAAAGATTAATAAAGAATGCATAAGTCCAAAGTAGCTGAGCAGCGGCTTGGTTCACAGCAGTTTTAGCAAATATCAACCAGGATCCTGAATTGAAGCGTGTGCTCTATCCCAACTATCATCAATGGACCTGAGGTAATCCTGTCAGCATCAAACAAAACCAAACTCTTTGCCCAGAACTTTGCAGCTAATTTAAGTTTATGCGACCAAGACCGCCAACCCCCAGTATTTTCTTCTGTATCGGAAAATATTCTATGAGATATACACATATCTGTGTATGATGTTGCCAACCTAATCAAAAATATTGATTCCATTTAAGCAATCGGCGCTGACGGCATTCCAATTATAGTGCTGAAAAAGCTTCAATCAGAACTAGCTCCTATACTTACAAAAACTGTTTAAACGTTGTCTTAAGAAAAATCGTTTCCCAACACCCTGGAAAACCTCGTTAGTATGCCCTGTATTTAAGAATTTAGGTGACTGTTCATCCCCCTCTCGGCACATACCAATAAGTCTCTTGTGTGGCATGAGTAAAGTGAAGAAATCTGTGTTAAATAGTGAAGTAGTCTACCACCTCAGCGAAAGTAATCTTTTTAGTGATATTCAATATGGTTTCCGTTCTGATAGGTCTACAGCAGATGTGCTTTCGGTTATATCTCATAAGATAAGTGAAACTCTTGACGGAAGCTTCATTTATAGGGCAGTTGCTCTTGACATATCATAGGTCTTTGATAGAGTATGACATAAAGGTTTACTTCACAAGATCTCCAGTTACAGTATAGCTGGTAATTTCTTATCAATTATTAAATCATTTATGTCTGATAGTTTCATAAAAGTAGTTGTTAATGGGCAGAAGTCAGAAGCTCAGACTAATAATGCTGGAGTCCCTCAAGGGTAAATTTTCCTAATCTACATCAATGATCTTCTAAATCACATCCTAAGATCATTCGTAGACATGTATACTGACGACACTACCATCTATGGAAGTACATCAAAGACCGTTAACAACCAAGTTCTCTCTGGATTTCTCACCTATTATCTTGGGCAGGTGGTACAATGGAGAAAGAAATGGTTGGTTACTTTTAATGCATCTAAAACCAACTTCTGTCTTTACATCATCAACGGTCTCATCCCTCTCTGGCATTAATTGAAACGAATGGCTCTCATCTTGTGGGAGCTCCCTGTTTTGACAAGCTCCTGGGCTTGACATTACTCCTGATATGAAATCGAACACGTACATCAAATATGTCGCCAAGGATGCTGGGAAAATGTGGGATCCTTCTATTTATCCAGTGGATATCTCACTGTCGATGCCATTCTCTACCTATATAAGAGCCAGGTACATCCAAGGATGGAGTACTGTTGCCACATCTGGGTAGGAGATGTTAGAAAGGCCTTATACTGCCTTGAGAGAGTTCAAAAAAGACTTCGTAGCCTATTGGGGGAATCTCTTTTCCCTTTTCCTTGCAACCTCTATCTCAGAGAAGAGACGATGTGAGCTTTTCTCTGCTTTATCATTATTTTCATGGCAAGTGGTCGTCTAAGCTTCAATCTCTGGTCTCGCCTCGCCAAAACTTCAATAAGAAACCCTCATCTAGCTGAAAACACTATCAATAATTTCCCCCACAGTGTATCCGTGCCTAAACCTAATAATGAACAAAGTTTCTTTCTTATTACTGCACGCCTGTGGAATTCCATTCCTTTTGCCTGCTTTCCAGCTGACCATAATATTGTCGTCGTCAAGTCCAACATAAACAGGTTTTAATGAGCAGTTCCCATAAGTAATCCAATTTACCAAATGTCCACTACTAACAATTATTACGGCATTGCCCAATTGATCACTGCACGCTTATTAACCCGTATCCTCGAGTGGCCTCCGAGCCGTGATAGGTGTTGACTCCCTTGTAAAAACGCTAATCAACACATGCAGGTTCTCTTTATTGTTGACTTCCCAGCTTACTTTAAAATGTGGGGTGGTATTACGTGGTCCTCACTTAAAAGTACGTCTGGGAACGTTGTTTTCATCACCCTAGTCTGGTCCTTGCTATTGTTGATAAGCAGCGACTCAGTTTGCAATTGCAATTGCCATGTTGTACTAACTTGGATCGGTATACTATATGGGTTTACAGAGGTGCATTAACGACCTAGTTCGTTGAACATTGTGTCACTTGCAGACAAGATAAAAGGCTCCAGTCACTTTTGAGATTTGTACAGTAACGGCCAATTAGTAGATGGTCTGCAACAAAAAAAAAACGGTTTTCATCAAACAAAAACGGGATAATGTCATTTTTTCTATGGCGATAATTTGATCGTTCCATCCTGTATAAAACAGTTGGCCCTGATAGATCAGTTGTTATTTTAAGAACATTTTAGAATGGTAAAATCAACCCACATTGACTACGAGCACTAGAGAGACTCAGGGATGATGCAGCAGAAATTAAACATAAAAATGTACGGGAAAACCACATGATTCTGGAGAACTGACACGGCAAAAATTTCATAATGTTTAAACCGAATAAATACAATGTTACTGCAGAAGCCTTAGTTAATATGGCATTAAATAGTTAGGAAAATCAACCAAATTGAAACACTAAGATGGAGGCCACTAAGAATCCTCGATTGAAAAGTGGGGGAGAGTACTGAGGCTTTGACAACGATTCTTACTGCTCGAAACCTTGTGACATTTAACGATACGTGCTAAATTCATATGTAATAAAGAGGGGAGGAATACCAGAAATCAGGTGAAATATGCTGTTCCAAGGACTAAAAAGGAACTGTATATGTTATTTTTAGTGATGAATAAATGCAGACTTCTGTGAGAAAACACTGATTGGATACTTGATGATCTATATCTATCTATCAATATATCTATAAAAGTGAACATGTCTGCGTATCTGTCTGTGTCTTTGTCTGTGTGTCTGTGTGTCGGTGTATATTTCCCTACGACATTACTCTCTAAATTTTAAGTCTACAGACTCAAAATTTGATATACAGGATACTCAAATTTGAGAAACATCTTTGTGATCGGTGTTCGGCCAGAAATTTGGCTGTTAAGGGGTCAGAGTTCAACGATTTGATCTTTGAAATCTCTATGAAACTCCTTTTGGGTCTAAACACTTGAAATTGTAGATACAAGTTTCTTGCACATGGATCTAACTTAATAACTTGATTTGAGCCCAAAACAATATATGTTCACGAGTCATAATAGGGATCAAAGTTAAAAAAAACTTGACCTCTGCGGTCGCTCCCAAATTAATCAGACAATTTCTATCTAAACATTAGAAATTTTAAATAAAGGCTCCTCAAAGATAGGGCAAGCTTTTTATCGGTTTGGGTTGAAAATGTTATGCTGCCAATATGTAATTGTATGTATGCATTTATGTATGTGTGTATGTTTGCATGTCTGACTAAAACTTTCGACAGATGCGACGGATTTTACCACGATCAGTATTGTTTTGAAGTTAAACCTTTCAGACGACAAATATCGAACAATGGCTAAAAACATTAATATCTTCACCATCAACTCGGCATTTTCAAAACGGGAGGTCGCTTTTTAGCCGATATTTATGATAGTCATCCTCTTCTATCGATTATCTAGCGTTAATTTAAACTCGCGTAACTTCCAGTTTGGAGGTGGTCGTAACAACAAAGACGTCAGGGTTTTTTTCCGTTCTTTTACTCCTTCGCGGTACGTGTTCGAGCCTGCCATCCTATTATCATCATTTTTATTTTTGCTCAACATGCATATCCAAATATCCGAGCAACGTCGTGCTGAAATGCTAGTATATCTACAAAAGTGAACGTGGATGTGTATCTGTTTGTCTGTGTGTGTGTGTGTCTGTAGGTGTGTGTGTGTGTGTGTGTGTGTGTGTACATTTCCCTACGTAATAACTCTCTCAATTTTAAGACTACAGCCTCGAAATTTTATATACAGGGTACTGAGATTTTGGAAAATCTTAGTGAGCAGGTTTCGGCCAGCAATTTGACATGTAAGGGGTCAAAGTTCAACGATTTGACATTGGAAAACTCTACCAAACTCAAGCACTAATTTTGGGTCTAAACACTTTAAATTTTAGATATAGAGGGTTACCCAAAAAAACGGGTCCAAATATAATTAGGTCTCGTTTCTTGTCCGAACGAAATTTAACACAGTGCATTCTTCGTCCTAGCTCCCAGTCAGGTTTTGTTGTCGTTGATTCTGGCATGTCCTGTAAAATAAGAGCAATTGCTGAATAAATAATAGAGATATCACGGGTTTTTTGAGTCACCCTGTAGATTCCTTGGACATAGATCTAACTTAATAATGAAATATTTTTGAAAGTCACGCTCTCCTTTCGATTGTCTAGCCTTAATTTAAAAAAAAAATGTCACTTCCGGTTTGGCGCTGGTCGTACCAGCATAGACGTCAGGTT
This sequence comes from Euprymna scolopes, assembly GCF_053919585.1. Classification (NCBI taxonomy): domain Eukaryota; kingdom Metazoa; phylum Mollusca; class Cephalopoda; order Sepiida; family Sepiolidae; genus Euprymna; species Euprymna scolopes. The sequence goes on along the minus strand of NC_136484.1, from coordinate 176,163,271 downwards.
TTCTCCGTTCTTTTCCTCGTTTGATGTACGGGTTCGAGCCTGTCTTCTTACTACCAGTTTTTTTTTTTGTATATGTGTGTCTGTGTGTCTTTGTGCCTGTGTACATTTCTCTAGGCAATAACTCTGTCAATTTTAAGTTTACAGACTCGAAATTTTATATACAGAGTACTGAGATTTGGGAAAATCTTTGTGATTTATTTTCCCCCATAAATCTAGCTGTTAAGGGGCAAAGTTCAATGATTTGACCTTGGACAACTCTACCAATCTATTCCGCCAATTTTGGGTCTAAACACCTGTAATTTTAGATATAAGTTCATTGGACATAAGCCTAACTTAATAAGTTGATTGGAGCCCCAAACAATATATGTGCCTGGGTCTTAATAGAGGTCAAATTTTAAAATATTGACTGCGTTATTTATTATTTTCTTTTGCTTAACATATACCTCCAAACACCCGGGTAACGCCGGGCTAAAATGCTAGCATATCTATAAAAGTGAACGTATCTGGGTGTGTATGTGTGTGTGTTTGTGTGTGTGTGTGTGTGTATACATTCCCTACTCAATAACTGTGTCAAGTTCAATGATTTGACCTTTGACAACTCTACCAATCTATTCCGCCAATTTTGGGTCTAAACACCTGTAATTTTAGATATAAGTTCATTGGACATAAGCCTAACTTAATAAGTTGATTGGAGCCCCAAACAATATATGTGCCTGGGTCTTTATAGAGGTCAAATTTTAAAATATTGACTGCGTTATTTATTAATTTTCTTTTGCTTAACATATACCTCAAAACACCCGGGTAACGCCGGGCTAAAATGCTAGCATATCTATAAAAGTGAACGTATCTGGGTGTGTATGTGTGTGTGTTTGTGTGTGTGTGTGTGTATACATTCCCTACTCAATAACTGTGTCAATTTTAAGTCTATAGACTCGAAATTTGATATACGGGTTACTGAGATTTGGGAACATCTTCGTGGTCAGTTTTCGGCCAGAAAACTGACTGGTAAGGGCTCCAAGATAAAGGATGTGACCTTTGAGAACTCTACCAAACTCCTCTGACAATTTTAGGTCACACTCCTTGAAATTTGAGATATAGGCTCCTTGGATATGGATCCAACTTGATAACTTGATTTGCACCCATAACAATAAATGTTAAGTGGTCATAATATGGGTCAAATTTAAAAAAAAATGACCGCTGTTGTCTTTATTTTGCTCACAATACACCTCCAAAAACCCGGACAACACCAGGCTGAAATGCTGGTATATATATATATATATATATATATATATATATATATATATATATATATATATATACAAGTGAACGTGTCTTTGTATCTAAGGGTCTGTGTGTACATTTCCCTACGCAATAACTTTCACAATTTTTAATCTACAGACTCGTAATTTGATATACAGGGTACCGAGAGTTGTGAAAATATTTGCGATCTGTTTTCGGCCAGAAATTAGGCTGTTAAGTTCAACTATTTTACTTTTGAGAACTCTACCAAACTCCTCCACCAATTCTGGGTGTAAAAACTTGAGATTTTAGATGTAGGTTCCTTGCACATGGATCTAACATTATATCTTTATTTGAGCACAACACAATAAATGTTAAGGGGTCAAAATAAGGGTAAACATTTTTTTTTGAAATTGACTACTGCGGTCTCTTCCAAATTACTCAAACAATTTCTGGTCTAAACATTTGAAATTTTACATAAATCTATTCAGAGATAGGGCAACCTTTTTAATCGGTTTGGGTCGAAAATTTGAGCTACTAATATATAAATCTATGTATGTATATTTGCAGGTCTGCCTAAAAGTTTCGACAGAGGCGACGGATTTTATCATGATCAGTATCGTTTTGAAGCTTGACCCTTCAGACGACAAATACCGAAAATTGGCTAAAAACATTAATTCCTTCACCCTCAACTGGCCACTCTTCTACAGGGAGCTTAACTTCCTACTACAACTTTTGTTTGTGCTCAACATACACATACAACACCCGGGCAAAGCGTGGCTTAAATGCTAGTATATCTATAAAAGTGAACGTGTATGTATATATGTGTGCCTGTGTGTGTTGCTGTTTGTATGTGTGTGTATGTACATTTTCCTATGAAATAATTTTTCCATTTTAAATCTACAGACTAGAAATTTGATATACAGGGTATTCAGATTTGAGAAAAATCTACGTGATCGGCCAGAAGTTTGGCTGTTAAAGGGTAAAAAATTAACGATTTGAACTTTTAAAATTCTTCCAAACTCCACCGCCAATTTTGGCTTCAAACACTTGAAATTTTAGATATAGTTTTTTTTAGCATAGATATAACTTAATAACTTGATTTGAGCTCCAAACACTAAATGTTAAGGGTCATAATCTGGGTCAAATTTCAATAAAAATTTACCTCTGCCGTCTCTACCAAATTTCTGGTCAGAACATTTGAAAATTTACATAAAGTGGATTCAGAGATAGGGCAACATACACATCCAAACACCCGGGCAACGTCCGGCTTAAATGCTAGGATGTCTATAAAAATGAACGTGGTGGTGTGTGTGTGTATGTGTACATTTCCTATTCAATAACTATGTCAATGTTCAATCTACAGACTCGAAACTTGATATACACGTAACTGAGATTTGGGAAACTTTGCCAAACTACTTCGACAATTTTGGGTCTAAACACTTGACATTTTAAATATAGGTTCCTTGCTAATCGATCTAACATAATAACTTTATTTTAGCCACAAACAAGAAATGTCCGTTGGGCATAATAGGGTCAAAGTTTATAAAAAAACTTTTTTTTTTTGCTCAACATACACATCCAAACACCCGGGCAACACTGGTCTGAAATGTTAGGATATCTATAAAATGAACGTGTCTGTTTAGCTGTGTGCCTGCGTACATTTTTCTACGCAATATTTCTGTGAATTTTTAGTCTACAGACTCGAAATTAATTATATAGGGTACTTTGATTTGGGAAAATCTTTGTGATCAGAGTTCGGCCAGAAATTTTTTTCTGTTAAAGGGTAAAAGTTCAACGATTTGACCTTTAAGAACTCTATCAATATGTAAATGTATGTATGTGTGTATGTTTGCCTTAAACTTTTGGAAGTTCTACCTTTCAGACGACAAATATCGAAAAAATAATTAAAACCTACGTCACTTTCGGTGGTGGCCGTAACAGCAAATATGTCAGAGTTTTTTTCTCGTTCTTTTTCTCCTTCGCGGTACGGATTCGAGCCTGCCTCCATACTTCCACTTTTTCACACCTCGAAACACCCGGGAAACGCCGGGCTGAAATGTTAGTATATATATATATGATAGTGAAAATGTCTGTCTGTTTGTGTCGGCACACATCCCTACAAATTACTTTGGCAATGTTCAGTCTACAGACTAGAAATTTGGCATACAGTGTATTGAGATTTGGGAAAATCATTTTAAACGGGTTTCTGCAAGAATGTTTGCTAACCATTTGACATTTGGAAACTCTACCAACCTCCTCCGCCAATTCTAGGTCTAAACACTTGAAATTTTTAATATAAATTACTTGTCCATGGATCTAACTTTATAATTTTATTTTAGCTCAAAACAATGAATGTAAAGGGGTCAATATTCAAAAAAAATTTGACCTCTGTTGTGTCTACGAACTTAACAAATTTTTCGTCTAAACATTCGAAATTTTACATAAAGTGTATTCAGACATAGGGCAAGCTTTTTATTCGTTTTTCTTTGCTGAAGAATTGGGCTTTCAAGGGGTTCAAGTTAAAAAATTACCACACTATTAAGTTAATTTTTCGTCTACACATTTAAAAGTATACATAAAAGGGTATTCAGACATGCAGCAAGCTTTTTAATCAGTTTTTGGGTGAATGTTTTGCTGCCTAGTGGTCAATGTTAAAGGAGCTTACTTTTGCCGATACTATTAAACTCCTCAGCCAATTTTCAGTCCAAGCACTTGAATTTTAAGAGGCAGATTACCTCTACATATGTATAACATTTTAAATTGATTTGAACCGAAAACAATAAATGTTAAGGGATCAGAATTTGGGTCAAATTGTTAAAAAAATGACATCTGCGGTCCTTACCTAGTTTACTTTATGGTTTTTAAGGAAGCTTATAATATAGAAAGGTATTACCGTACATATTCACATTTTTAATATATACATATGTACATACAGTCATGAACAGTATATAGGGTCCGAGCAAAGCCGGCCGACACTGCTAGTATCTATAAAAGTAAAAATGGCTGTGTGCGTGTGTCTGGCTGTCTGTGTACATTTCTCTACACAATAACTTTGTCAATTTTCAATCTACAGACTAAAATTTTGGCAAAAGGGATATTGAGTTTGGGGAACACCTCGTTGATCGGTTTTTAGCTAGAAATTTGGCTTACAAGGGGTCCAAGTTCAACGATTTGACCTTGGAAAAATCTACCAAACTCCTCCGACAATGTTGGGTCTAAACACTTGATTTTTAAGATATAGGTTCTTTGAACATGGATAAAACTTCATAATATTATTTTAGCCCAAAACAATAAATGTTAAGGGTTCATAATTGGGGTCAAAGTTAAAAGAAAACTTCACTTCCGCGGTCTGTACCAAATTATCAGACAATTTCTGGTTTAAATTTTAAAAGTTTACTTAAATTTATTCAGTCATAGGGGCAGCTCTTTAATCGTTTTTTTGGCCGGAATTTTTGCTAGCATGTAGTCAAAATTCAAACTATTTAATTTTCGCGGTATCTAGCAAAATATTAAGCTAATTTTTGGTCTAAACATTTGAAATTATACAAAAATGGTATTCAGATATGAAGCAAGTTTTTTCATAAGTCTTTGGGTGAATGTTTCGCTGCCAAGTGTTCAATGTTAAAAGAGTTGACCTTTGCTGATACTACCAAACTCCTTAGCCAATCTTTGGTCTAAACACTTTAATTTTAAGATGAAGACATGGGTCAAACATTTTAAATTGATTTGAGCTCAAGATAAATAATAATAAAAGTTAAGAGGCCAGACTTGAGGTCAAATTTGAAAAAAATGACATCTGGTCCTTACCGACTTTGCTTTATGGTAGTTAAGGAAACCTATTATATAGAGAGCCATTCCCGTACATATGCACACGTTATAATATATACATATGTACATAAACGTCTGAACAGTATATAGGGCCCGAATAAAGCCGGGTAAAATAGCTAGTGAAATGATATTTTTAAATAAAAACAACGCCAACTTGTCACGTTTGTAACATAAATGAAACTACTATCATATATCTATTTACACCACTTCACAGTTATGTGAACTGCATAAAAGTTTTGATTTCTAACGGTTTCCTGTATATGTTTTATGCGGATTAATTTTGTCATTATATAATGTTCGCTTTAATACTATTAATCAATAAGTAGTGTTTATATCTTGAGACACTAGTGTTTCATATTTACGAAATAATTAGTATAGAGGAAAACAATTCCACGTGGGCATAATATTCGAACCTAGTCACGACACCACATTTGGCTCCATTCGTTAAGCATTTATATTAGTGTCATAAAACTATTGCCACGAGAATGCATTAATTATTATTAAACGCTGATTTTAATTTGAAAATATAAAATGTTCGGACGAGAGGAAGTTAGGAACATTCCATAAAGGCCAGCAAACTGCCTTTTATTTTTTTTTTATTTCTCAGACAATGTCAATCCTTAAGTATTCTTAAAAGAGGCTTGATAATTATAATCCAGCAATAAGTATTCTTTATGCATACATGCACTAGTTTTAATGCTTTCGCAATCCTAAGTTTATATATATATATATATATATATATATATATATATATATATATATATATATATGTGTGTGTGTGTGTGTGTGTGTGTTTGTGTGTGTGTGTGTGTGTGTGAATGAGTATATGTGTATATATATTTGGGGCGAGAATTTTGCTGCCAAGAGGATAGGCTAGTAAATTTGAAGTTTATATATATATATATATATATATATATATATATATATATATATAAGTAGAATTGGCTGCCTGTATGTATGTGTGTGTGTCTGTATGTCTACATTTCCGTACAAGACTACTACGTCAATGTTTAGTCTACTGACTTGTGATTAGACAAAAGGGGCTTTGAGATTAGGGAAAATCTTTTTAATAGGTTTTCAGCCAAAAATTAGGCTGTCAAGAGGTCAAAGTTCACTTAGTTGACATTTGAAACCCTACAAAATTCTTCTGGCAATTTTATGATCTACACTTATGCTTTTCTTTATGTGGATTACTTGGACATGGATCAATCCTTTTAATTTTATTTTAGCCCAAAACAATAAATATTAGGGGTAAAAATTAGTGTCAAAGTTAAAAAAAGATGGCCCATCCTGTCTTTACCAAATTACTCAGACACTTTTCGGTCTAAACAGTTGAAATTTTACATAAAGTGTATACCATAATCAAACAATATTTTAAATTCATTTCCGGCAGAAAATTTGCAAGTCGGTCAAAGTTAAAGAACATAATCATTGCAGACTCTGCTAATTTTTTTTGCCAATTTTGAGTCTAAATATTTAATATTTTACTCAAAGGGTATTCAGACATAGGGCAAGCTTTTTATCTGTTTTGGGCCAAGATTTGGGCTGGCAAATGGTATAAGTTAAAAAAAATCCGCGGTTTCCAGCAAACTATTCAGTCAATTATTAATTAGTCTACATAAAGGGTATTAAGATATGCAGCAAGCTTTGTAGTCAGTTTTTGAGCAATAATTTGGCTGCTAAAGGTCAAAGTTGAAACAGTTTACATTTGCAAATTCTACCAAACACCTCCGCCGATTTTGGGTCTACACACTTGAAATTTTAGATATACGTTAATTGTACATGCATCAAACGTTTAATTGGATTTGGGCCCAAAACAATAAATGTTAAAGCCTCAATATTTGGGGTTACAGTTATAAAATATTTACCTCTGTGCTCTCTAACATTTTACTAAGCCAATTTTTGTCTAAGCATTTAAAATTTTACATAAAGTGTATTCAGACATATGGCAAGATTTTCATTGGGTTTCTGGCCGAGAAATAGGCTGCCAAGGGTTCAAAGGAAAAATATTAGACCTTTTCAGTCTCTAGTAAACTTTTCAGACAATTTTGGGTCTAAACATTTGCAATTTTACATAAAGAGTATTCAAATATGCAACAAGCTTCTTAATCAGTTTTGGGGCGAGAATTTGGCTGCTAAGAGGTCAAAGTTGAAAGAGTTGTCCTTGACAGGTACTACCAAACTCCTCCGCCAATTTTTGTTTAAACACTTAGATTTTAAGATGTAGGTTACCTGACATGTGTCACACTTTTTAATATATGTATACATATGCGTATAAAGATATGGACAGTACATAGAACTGATAGTATATATATATATATATATATATATATATATGTATGTATATATATATATATATATATATTTATATATGTATATGAACTCTTTATAGATATGGTTGAAGTAATTTAGTTGGCAAGGTTTTCTATTAGACCAGTATTATAATTATTATTTTCATAATTAAATATATCTTAATAATATAAGGAAATTTATTTATCGGAAGGGATGGGTGTAACGCAATTTGGACCAGGACGTATAGTTTTGTCATTTGAACTTAACAATGCTGGGATAAATGTTTTGTTTAATATATTTTCAGGTCTTGTACTTCTTACACGTTTTAATGTGAAAGGTTAAACTTGTAAATTTTAGGATAGGTTTACATATCAAATGAAAACTCTTTCGTAATTTTGTTTTCTCCGGGCGTGTAAAGGTTATATGAATTTCGGCACACCTGAATTTCGCGGTTGTTGCGGAGATATCTAATTGGGTTAGATTAGTCATATGCTGTACGGTGATTAAAATGAAAACTGCGTGAATTCGAACGAGGAAAAAAACAACCATAGTTCCTATAATTTAATATACAACATAACCAGAGTGGTACACCCATTACGGTTACATCATCGAGGTTAAATATTGTAAGGTCTAAAATTTAGAATTACGATGTTGTTTGTCTTCTACAGTTTTCTAGGTATTACTTCCCGTCGTCATGGGCGGTGTCCTGCTATAATCCTGATAGCAGTGGTTAGAGATTTCACTACACTTGCGCTAGTCTTCAGTGCATGTCTTACGTTGTCTTTCTCACAGGGTAAGATTTGTTTCTTACACAGGGATCACCACTTATCAAGGTCCGGAAGCAACTCAGTGATAAAGGTTATTGCAAGTACGGTACATTAGTGTGGGGATTTAATAAAGTGTCTAGTTAAGGAGGTGGTTCATCAGGAATTTCTTTACGTTGGACTTGAAGACATCCAGGTTGTAGTCAGGTGGAAAGCAGGCAGACGGAACAGAGTTCCACAGGCGTGCAGTTCTAATAAAGAAGCTTTGTTCATGGAATCTACGTTTTGATTTAGGCATAGACAAAGAGTGGGGAAAAATTTTGACAGTGTTTTCAGCTAGACGGGTGTTTTTCGTAAAAGATTGGCGAGGGGGTACCAGAGATTGGAGTTCAGACGAGCACCTGCCATGGAAATAACGATAAAACAAAGATAGGCTCTCAACGTCTCTTCTGTGGGAGAGAGGTTGCAGGGAAGAGAAAAGGGCATCCCCACTAAGCCACGAAGTCTATTTTGTACTCTGTCAAGGTAGGATAGGCTGTTTTTAGCAGCTCCTTCCGCGATATGGCAACAGTATTCCATCCTTGGACGTACTTGGCTTTTATATAGATAGAGAATTACATCAGTAGTGAGATATCTTGTGGGGCGGTTGAAGGATCCCACCATCTTTCCAGCGACCTTGGCAACAGACTTGATGTACGTGTTCCATTTCAGATCAGCAGTAAAGGTCAAGCCCAGAAGCCTGTAAAAACATGGGGCTTCTCCTAGACGAGAGCCATCCATTTCAATTGATGCCAGATGGGGATCAGAGCGTTGATGATGTAAAGATAGGAGTTTGGTTTTAGATGCATTAAAGATTACCAGACACGTCTTCCCCGACTGAACCACGCGCTCGAGATCAGAGGAGAGAGAATCAGAGAGACCTTTATGATTTGCAGCCTTTGATGTGTTGCAGTAGATGGTCGTGTCATCAGCATAGATGTCAACAAATGATTTAAGTATACGTTTAGGGAGATCATTGATGTAGATCAGGAAGAGAGTTGGGGCTTGTATCGATAGACAAACATTTTTTTTGTTTATTTAGCCATAATAAATTAATGAAGTACACCTTAAGAAACATAAACTAAACATATGCGGTTTATTCCAGTAAGTTTGCTTAAAACCTGAGTCAAGCAGAAGCAAAATACTGCTATAGTTTCAGACGACTTTTTGTATTAAAAAAAATGATTATTCCTCTTCTCTTGATGAATGTTACTATATTTATACAAATAATACAAATATATACGAAATAAAAAAGTTTAGTGTGCATTTATCTTCAACGTCTTCTACCTAATCTTGTATGCGTTAAAGACAAGTTTGGCTTGCATAACGATTTCTACATTACAAACTCTGTATAATACAACCGTCATATACGACTATACCCCCCCGAGACAATAGATTGTCACAATAAGTTATCCTAAACGGCGCAACAGAATAATTTACCTGATGGCATATTTAATATTCCGTCACCAGAATATACTTTTCTATTCTATAATATCAATCTACATAAGACCTATGATTTTCGCACTCAAATAAATATAATTTTACCAAAATGAATATAATTTTACAAAATAGGAACGATTATAAATGGTTTAACTGACAAAACACCAGAATATTTTACTATAAGTAAAACAAATGGAATATCCTGAGAGTTTTATTTAATAGGAAGCAGAATATATTTGATTATAAAAACATGAACATATTTATTTATGAAAAATATATTGTGTCTTGTTACGAAAGGGCGTAATGTATTGCCTTAGATTGAGTCGAATACTACACACAATAAACTAATAAAAATTAGAAGTCTATCGTTATATACAGAGTTCGGTATAGAATTTATTTTGGTTGTAAATTTGTTGATACTTTTATATGGTAGTTTATCGCTAATCCAGCCCGGAGATACTCGACAATAATGGTTAATTAGTTTAATGTTAACTGTAAGACAACTCCGGCATGGTAAATAGTTGTGTAAATTGATTGGAATTTAATATATTAAAAGGACGATTAACTTGTTTCTATTAGACTTGAAGATAACTATGTTGCACTCACGTAGGAATAAACTCCCAAGTATAGAGTTTCAAAGGCAAGCAGTTCTAAGAAAAAAACGTTAACCATTAAATTCGCGTTTAGGTTGAAGTTGAGATATAGAGTAGGGAAATTGCTGATGGAAAATATAATTAGGCTTTTGCTTGTGTTCGTGTAGCTTTTGACAGCGGAATTTTTATTTGATAACTATTTTGATATAAATCTTATTTCTTACCATATTTGTTATACTTATATATGTATTCTGTAATTATGTTTAAAAAATATAAATCTGCAGTTTATATATGACTCTTGTGCTTTATCAATAATTTCCTTAAGAACGTTCTAAAGACAATATCAACGTAATATAATTCCGTAGAATCATTTAACTTTAGTACCGAATCTAAGTTACGATTCTATTGCATCGCAGTTAACACATGGTTCGGATCAAATTAACTTTAAAAAACAGCTTTTTTTTGTATGAGACTCCAATGTAATATCATTCGTGTGTATATAACGTTTATACATTGTTAAAATTAAATTACATATTTACGTTTACATATTCGAGTGATTAGTTATGGTGTCTCCTTAGTCTCACATTCTGTGCTATTTTGTTTCGTTACTTCATGTGTGGTTTGTTTTCTCTCCGTCCGTTTGCATACGTCTGCTTACTTTATACTTATTGCTCTTTAATACTGACGGATCATTGTGCTAAATTAAATAATTTGGAAACTTATTTTATATTCTATATCTTTAAAACATTTGAGCATTATTTGACTGCGCTTGTATATATGGTAGGTGGAAGTAAATTGCATATTATATGCGACTAAGCGAAAAATCTAAGGTTTCAATAAATAAGTAGGATTACAATTACCACATTCAAGGCTGGAGAATGTAAATAATTTTATTATGAGAATGAATTTATATACATAGTTTTTCATGTGAGACACTGCTTATCAAGCCTCGAAGATCACTCGACCTTAAGGGTTAATGAGTGTTAGGGCGTTAGTGAGACAACTTAATTATAGGTAATAGTAGCAGTAATGTAGAATAGATTACTTAAGGTGATATTCAACAAGAACTTGTTTATATTATACTTCAAGGTTATCATATAAAACTAATTTGGAAAATAACGCCTGATGTAGAATCGTACGGGCATCTATTATTTCTATGAAGAAACGTTTTTCTTTATGCAATTTCCGTTTAGATTGTAAATTGTAAATTGGGAAATTGTTGGCATTTGCTCTAAGGAAATGAATGCTGTGAATGTTTTGATGGGTGTTCATAGATAGAATCTCAGTCGAGGATTTATAATGGAAATTACGATAGAGCAGAGATATATTTGCAAAGTATTCTCCCCGAGAAAGAGATGGCAAAGAGTAGAAAACCCGGAATTAAAAGCTGATTTAGAAACTTGTCAAATCAGGAAAAAAAATACTCTCAGCAGTTCCCGTTGCAAAAGTATTTAATCTGAATTTGTTTTAATTTCCGTTGGTTTATGTAGCAGGTATAGAGATATACATGTTTAATGTAAGTAATGCGATTATTTACTATCAATGTCTGGTAATTTTCTTGGTATTAGTCGGATTAATCACGTGATTTTTAAGGTTACTGAATGAAGATTTTAAGTGGCGGGTTTCAGTTTTAGGCGAGTCGATTTCAATATCAATATACAAAAATTGCATGATTTACAAAAGAATCACAATGCTACAAAAGATATTCAAAGGCATCCAAACGACCTAAACAAATATTGTAATTATTGATTAGATGTCGGATATTTTTTTTAATTTTAGACTATACTTAATTTTTTTTTCTCTGGACACCGCTACATGCTTTAAAACAAGATTACACGACATTGCAAGTATTTGTTCTTTTCTTCAAACATCAGTAACGGCATACCAGTCTTCACACCTCTGTTTTCGTTTAATGTTTTAGGTAGTCTTTTTACTTGATTCTTCTTGAATGAAATATGTTAATATGGAATATGGTGACTAGCTAACAAGTTCAAACTACGTTAACCTCTGTTTTTTTTAATTGTTGATAGATTTGTTAATATTAAACAATTACTAATATGAGTATTCGTTTTTCTATCCCCACTATGTACTTTAATAGATAGTTTTAAGCCATTCTGTTTATAAGATAAGATTAAATTTCTCTAGTATCATGACTAGATATATCTATATACCAACTGGTTAGAAATGTGCGTGACACATGGATTAGATTATATCCAATTAAAAAAGGGATAAGCGAACAAGGGGCAGTAGAATACACAAAATGCTTGAGCTACTACGTCAATATTTTCCTAAAAAGAACAGTCTAATCCTTTTATAAAGAACTAGCGAGGGTACCCGGCGTTGCCCGGGTGTTTGTAGGTGTGTGTGGTGTTAAATAAAAAAGAACTCGGGGGGTAGTATCGAACCCGAAGCCCTGAGGCGAAGTTTTAAAATAAAATCGGCCAGCCAAAATGAGTTAATGAAAGATGTTTGGATTTATTTAAGTAAGAACTAAATTGACAGGTGAGCGCCCGGAAGTCGTCGAACCTTACGACAACGACGACGACGACGTCAATTACCAGGTTTGCTTGTTATCATCGAAGTAAAAAAAGAAAACAACGTTAAAAATTAAGCGGGGGGAGGGTAATCAAAACATCGAAAAAAACACAAAAAAACTAACGTAAGGCAAACGAACGATGAAAACAGAAAGGAACCCGTGAAAAATGGCTTAAATAAGCCTGTTTCGATATCAAAATTTTAAAAATCGGTGGGTACCCGGATATTTTGAGGTGTGTGGTCGGGGGTGGATAAGCGAAGTAAATAACGAAAACCCAGAAAAACGATTGTTACGTGAAAAATGGCTTAAATAACAGTGGTTCAATATTTAAATTTAAAATATCGAAAAAAAGACATCTTATACCACGATTCAAACCAAAAACTTTTAGATAATGAACCAACGCGCTAATGAACTGAGCTAACGCGACGTACATGAAATTTGTTCAGTTTTTCAACTATTTAAAGTAAATCAGGTCATGACGTCATCTGGCGCATGCGTAGAACCGGTCATCGTCACGAGGAGACCGTCTTGTTGACCCACCCTTTGTCGAAAATTGTCGATTTTGGGGTGAAAAAATGAACGTTTTTGGCCAATTTCTCGATATTTTTCGAGCGAAAGATGGAGATATGAAACCGAGTTTGTGAATTTTTGTTATGTCTGTCGAAAGATTTTAGCAGACACAAAAACATACACACATACACACATACGTACGTACATACATACATACATTATCGCTTTTATATATATAATGTAAAATCTGGGAATTCACATCCCAGAAATGCACAGGCCTATATCTTATCAGATGTAAGTATATGATCGACATAAAATCGTGACTTTTTGTTTGATTTTCGAGAACGTATCTTAAACATGTATCATAATCGTATAGTTCTAAAATATGACATTGACCTAAACTTGTATACATGCCTTCACTCCTAGTTGATGACAAACGTTTTGTAATCTTGAAAAATATTAGAAATATATTAGAAGATATTTCCTACTCATCAGCGCCGCTACCTGAAAGAAGAACGGTTGTGTTAAGTTTGTTATAGAATACATTTAAATTCCCAAGAATATATAGACGAATCATTGTACGATAAACGTTGAAAAGCACAACCCAAGGATTTAGCTCTTTTCGCTCCGCGCTGAAACGGACATTTAATCCTAAACAGCTGCTCAAGTAATCAACGTTTTAAACAACACCAGATTTTCAACTTGGCAAGAATATCTCCACATTCGGCAATTTATTTTAAAAAAAAAGACGTGAGAGAGCGCCCTGTTTTACTGGTTGCTTTGTAAAATTAACTTATGCCAGACATGACTTCGTTTCC